>NC_091475.1:142054290-142354290 GCF_036971445.1 Narcine bancroftii
CAACGATCTGGCTGTTGAGTCTCCCCATACTATATAATAATAACATTACTCCAAGACCACAATAAGTCTGTCGACATTGTTGAAACAGCATTTTCACTGCAACTGTGAATATTTATATCGACTGTTTGTGGTGTGCCTGTCTTGCATTTATATATTGTACTTAGGTGCCTGTGAATAGACTTATCGTCATGAAAAGTAATTGACCTGTATCTCTTTTTTTTTCCTGAAAACCTCTGTTCATTAGATTGTTCAAAATCATTATTAATAACTTTTTTTCTCAAATGTTCTGATCAAGGTATTCTTCAATTCACTGAGGATTTCTCATTTATAGTCATGGAACAGAATGGAACACAGAGAAGAGTGCTCATTGTAGATAAGTTATCTCATGAATACTGTTAATGTACGTGATGACTCAGTGTACAGAGGGAATTGACATAAGGCCCAATAGAATGTTCAAGATAATAATATGAACAATAAGAACATCGTCATTTCAAAATGTCCACTTGCTCTTCAAGGAAAGGCTATGCAGGGATATAGTTAGCAATGCTCCAATTCTCAAAGAAGCAATATTCAGTCAATAATGTTACAAACTTGGACAGCAGCAATAGAAATTCACCAAGACAATGGTATCTTCAAAACAATATTTTATTAATAACTATTAATAACATTTATTACTTAACTCTGATTTAACCCTACTATGCACAAATATGTGTGTGTGTGTGTGTGTGGGTGTGTGTGTGTGTGTGTGTGTGTGTGTGTGTTGGGGCAGGGGGCAAACCCATTACCATTTAAGATTAATTCTGAAGAGAATTTTGTTTTGCAACTCAAATTCTTTAAATGGTTGTTCAGAAGTAATTATGGAGTAGGTTTGAGGCATCAAATTTCTCAAAACTTATGAAGTTATTGTAGAGATGTTTTCAGAGAAATGTTTCTTCATTTGAATGATTTTCCACAAATCGCCCTCTTTTGCATGGAGGTTTTGTAATCTGTGTTTCACATGATGACTTCACAAACCCAGGCAAGGTCTACATGAAGTGCCATGTAGAAATGGAGACAGTAGAACTGCCCTCTTTTGAAATAGACTGTGAAATGGCTCTTCTTCATTGCCACTGTTTTTGTGCTCTCCCATGATAAGGAGAGCACCACAACAGGCCCTTCACTTGAGAATGTCTCTGTAATTCTGACTTCAGATGTTCCTTGATGCAGTATTAAAAGGCAGCTGCTTGGAGTGTCTTTAATCATGTGATATGGCCTCACCACTGATTTTGTTTCATTTCTCCAAAGCCACAAATCATGTTTGTACAAATTTTCAAAAAAAGGTCTTGCTTGTTTGAGTCAAGTGTTTTCCTGAGTTCTTGAAGCTTATCTCTTCCAAAATTTATGAGCTAATGTGGTGCCAAGTAGTCTGCACAGCTCAACCAGTAGAATGAGTGAATATACACACCAGTTTTTATGGTTGTTTACATAGCTTTAGCCAACAATGGTTTACCAGATATTTTGACTTCCATAATGGTTTCTGTGGTTAGGGTCTGGGTCTGTTAGTGTCCTCTATCCAGCCCATAATTCCTTTACAAAGAAATATATAAATAACTAAACATTAATAATACAATTCCATTACATTAGTCACATCTTTGTGGCCAACTGATTAATTATATTTCTGAATATACAGTACAGTTCTTATCCCTTTATCTATGATTCCAAAAACTGAAATCCTCTGAAAACCAAACTTTTTTTACTCCATGTACAGTATATTATCAGGTGTTCTAGAGAGAGTGAAGAGATAACACAGCTCTGGTGGTGAGTGGGGAGAGAGCAGCAGCGTGACTTGGGTGGGGAAGCAGGGAGAAAGTGAGGAGAGAACATTGATTGAAGAGCATGGAAGCTCAGTGGAGGGCAAGAAGAGTCAGAACCTGCTGAGCCACCATGGCCAGAGGGCAAATGGACTCAGGTGCTGAGCTCCACAGCCCAGAAGCAAAGGGACCAGATGATGGGAAATGGCAGCCAGAAGAAGGCAAGCAATGTCCCAGCGGATCCTGGCAGGCTGAGCCTCTTTTTGTTTTAATGCTCAAAACTTATGAAGTTAACATAGAGTTGTTTTCAGAGAAATATTTCTTCATATGAATGATTTTCCACAAATCCCCCTCTTTTGCATGGAGGTTTTGGAATCTGTGTTTTGTTATCCATAATCTCCCACATAGCTGGAACCACTCTGCGTTTCTCAGAAAAGTTCCACCTGCGTGGGGGCTATGAGTAGTAAAGTCGGCCGTTGCTTGTTGAGCCATCTTCAATGCGACATCACTTATAAAAAGGGCTAATGTTTGGCGTGAATCTGTACGCTGCCATTTTAATTCCATTATCTGGAATAATCTGAATACCGAGAAGTTTCCGGTCCCAAGCATCTCGGATAAAAAGGATAAGCACCTGTATATGCTTAAAGTTTCAACAGATGACAACACATGAGTTCCTAATCAGCTCTTATGCCCATTCAACAAATGATTGAAGGACATTTAAAGGACTATCCACCAGTTCTTACTGTTTATTAATATATGGGGGACAATTGCACGCAATGAGGTTATAGCTCATTTAATTGGGTGTAGCAATGATTCCCATACACATTCTACTGTGACAAGTGTTGATGGTGTACTGAGATATTTTCTCCACTTGAACACCTAGTACCATTGCAAAAAAAAGTCATAGAGTCTCCATGCATGCTGTAGTTCCATGTTGTAGTTATGGCTCTCTGCCAAGAAACCACACACTGAGATCTACATTTAACAGACTTATGGTCATGAGTTTTATTCACTTCCATAATGAGCATCATATCTTACTATCTGAATTTAAATTGAAGAATGGTTAGACAATTTTACAAGATTATTCCTTTGTATTTGCTATAAATCTGCATATCTGAGTTAACCAAACATGAACTGTGAAACAGTTATAGTCTTGTCCTTGAATGATTAAAGTCTCATCCTTGAACATTTAAGTATTACAGTCTCCCACAATCTTATTAATGTTTCTCTTCCCTTCTCTCCCACTAATTTCAATGTATTATTAGATTACTTTAACTTGAAAAGGCATTTGTGCTGTCCTTGATTGATGCATGCACCATTGAATTCTAATCATGCCTTTGGCACATAATTTGAAATTCTCTGGATAAATCTACATTTAAAATTATTATTCTTAGTTTCTTTAAAATTGATTGTGTCCACTCTATCAAGTAAGGAGTTCATTATTAATATGCCCTCACTGTTTGAGTCATGCCAGGTCTAGTGTGACCTGACAAAAGGCTCATGCCTGAAATGTTGGTTACCACATATGTTAATATTTCTCTTCCTTCCCTCCCACTAATTTCAATGTATTATTGGATTACTTTCAGTTGCTTCATATGGATGCTGAAATCGCAGGAACCAAACCTCAGACCTCAACCTTGTGCTGTGCTCATCCTCACTTCATTTTATTTACATCATCGAGCTTACAGTGCTCTGGGAAGATTCAATGGAGGAAGCCTATGTGCACAAGAAACTGTGGTACATTGAGCCCATGTCTGAAATGTTACCCTTTACTTTATATGAATGCTGCATGACCTGCTGAATTTCCCCTGCATGGTTGTGTATTGTACTAAACCCCAGCCTCTGAACTCTTCTTGCTTAACCTCTCATGCTAGAGGATCTTAGGATAGAATAAGTGGAATGTACAATGTTACAAATTATCTGACCATGAGTTTATATTTATTAACTTCACTGAACAGAAGATCGAGAGATAATCACACCCATTGCATACTTAGGTCTATTGGTGACATAAGCTCTTGGCAAAATATATTCCTTCAGAAAAGCTGTTCTCAGGGGGGAGTCACGTGATGGAGCAGTGGCCAGACGGTGAACTCCAGCCCTCTCCAGAAAAGTCGGAAAAAACAAAGGAAAACACAAAGGCACAAAAATAAAAATTAAAGAAAAGTGAGTATAAAGGTGGAAAGAAGATGGCGACGAAAAAAGAAAAATCGAAATCAACGGTAAGAAGAGAGGAAGAGAAGACAACGGAAGAAGAAGGAGAAGGCCTTACCTGTTCGAAGAGGCCCGCGGTGGAGAGAGAAACCCGCTCCCTCAGGTCGGTAGAAAGTGGACTACAAAAATGGCTCGTTGAGCCGAGTAAAAGTGCGCAACCGCGCATGCGCGAGGAGTCGCGCATGCGCGATGTGCATGCAAAAAAACACACCGATGGGAGGGGTGACCAGCTGGGGAGTCGATCTCCACAGCCGGCAATGACAGCTGCAGAACACCTGCAGCAAGAGGGGAACATAGAAGACAACGAAAACAAGAAAGAAGAGAAGAAAAGGGCAACAAAGAAACAACAGATGGCCAACCCAGAGGAAGAAGAAGAGGAAGAGGAAGAGTACAGTGAAATAGAAGAAGAAGGGA
Organism: Narcine bancroftii; assembly: GCF_036971445.1. Taxonomy (NCBI): domain Eukaryota; kingdom Metazoa; phylum Chordata; class Chondrichthyes; order Torpediniformes; family Narcinidae; genus Narcine; species Narcine bancroftii. The sequence continues at coordinate 142,058,706 of NC_091475.1, forward strand.
AAGGCAAGATAAAGGACATACTTTCTCTTATTAAAGAATACATGGAGTCATTTAAAGAATGGCAAGCGCAAGAATTTAATGATTTAAGAAGAAGAATAAACAATACAGAAGAGAAAATGAATAAAATAGATATGACCTTAACAGAAATGGGAAAGAGAATGGACAAGATGGAAGAGCGGGAAGCAGCAGTAGAAATGGAGGTAGAGGACTTAAAAAAGAAATTAGAGGAATCTAATAAAAAAGTTATAGAGACACAAGAACTGTTAGCTCAGAAAATAGATATAATGGAAAATTATAACAGAAGAAATAACATAAAGATAGTGGGCCTTAAGGAAGTTGAAGAAGGCAAGAATATGAGAGAGTTTATAAAAGATTGGATCCCCAGGATCCTAGGATGTCCAGAACTATAGCAAGAAATGGAAATAGAAAGGGCACATAGAGCAGTGGCCTTTAAACCACAACTACAACAAAAGCCAAGATCTATTTTAGTAAAATTCCTAAGATATACTACAAGAGAAAAGGTATTGGAGAAAACAATGGGAAAAGTAAGAGAGGGCAACAAGCCACTGGAGTACAAAGGGCAAAAAATCTTCATTTATCCAGATATAAGTTTTGAACTCCTGAAGAAGAGAAAGGAGTTCAATACAGCAAAGGCGATTTTATGGAAGAAAGGGTATAAATTTATACTAAAGCATCCAGCGGTATTGAAAATATTTATTCCAGGACAACAAAACAGACTATTCTCGGATCCAGAGGAAGCAAGGAAATTTGCAGAACAACTACAAAACAACCAGAGAGATGAAGATATGTAATAAGAGTAAAAATTACCACGATTTATATGTATGTGGGTAAAGAGGTATATGTGTGTATATGTATAATGTGCATACATGAATGTATCCGTATTTAGAGGAAAATATAGAGAGTATAGACAAGAATTAATAAGGGAAGGAAATGGAATAGAGGGAATAAGGAGGGAACCAAAAGAGTGACCTTTGTTACATATGAAAAGTGAAATCTTTTCTGGGGGGGGGGCTGGGTGGGGAGGAGTTGCAGACACTGCAAAATCAGCTGACACTTGCGAGTGAATTCGCAAATCCAAATGGAGAGGGGAGATGTGGTTGTCCAACAAAGGATAAAGGACAACTCAGGAGGGGAAGGGGAGATTGGGGCTAAAGAAGTTTTAAATAGGAGAATAAGGAAAATGTTTGATGTTTTAGGAATGTTGTCTTATAAAGGGTTCAAAACAAGAAAACAGAAATGGATAAGAAGGAAAGGTAATGATGGAGAAATGGAAAGGGAAGATAAACAAAGTATAAAATGGCTACGTTGAACTATATGACATTAAATATTAATGGAATACATAACCAAATTAAAAGGAAGAAACTGCTAAATTTACTGAAAAAAGAAAAAAATGATATAGCATTTGTGCAAGAAACACATTTAACTGAATTGGAGCACAAGAAATTAAAGAGAGATTGGGTAGGACATGTAACAGCAGCATCATATAATTCAAAAGCAAGAGGAGTAGCTATATTAATTAGTAAAAATGTGCCATTTAAAATAGAAGAGGAAATAATAGATCCAGCAGGGAGATATGTAATGATAAAATGTCAGATATATTCGGAGTTTTGGAATCTACTCAATATATATTCACCTAACGAAGAAGATCAAAAGTTTATGCAAGATATCTTTTTGAAGGTAGCAGATACGCAAGGGAACATATTAATAGGAGGGGATTTCAACCTGAATTTGGATTCAAATATGGACAAAACTGGGAAAAAAATTAACAGAAAGAACAAAGTAACCAAATTTATAATTAAATCGATGGAAGAAATGCAACTTTTGGATATATGGAGGAAACAACACCCAAAGGAAAGGGAATATTCGTATTACTCGGCTAGATATAAAACATACTCAAGAATAGACCTATTTTTGTTATCAGCTCGTATGCAAGATAGAGTAAGAAAAACAGAATATAAAGCTAGAATACTATCGGACCATTCACCCTTAATATTGACAGTAAAGTTAGGCGACATAGATGGAAATTAAACCCCACGTTACTTAAAAGGCAGGATTTTAGAGAATTTATTGAAAAACAAATAAAAATGTATTTTGAAATAAATACGGAATCAGTGGAAGATAAGTTTATACTATGGGATGCAATGAAAGCATTCATTAGAGGGCAAATAATAAGTTATGTAACCAAGATGAAGAAGAACTATAATCAGGAAACAGAACAGTTGGAAAGGGAAATAGTAAATATAGAAAAAGAATTAGTAATGAAGGAAGATACAACTAAAAGAAGAGAATTGGCGGATAAAAAAATAAAATATGAAACACTACAAACATATAAGGTGGAGAAGAATATAATGAAGACAAAACAGAAATATTATGAACTAGGTGAAAAAATGCACAAAATCCTAGCATGGCAGCTTAAGACAGAACAAGCTAAGAAAATGGTATTGGCATCATGGAAAAAAGACAAATTACATATAATCCAAAAGAAATTAAGGAAAACTTTAGAGAATTATATGAACAATTATACCGAACTGAAAACGAAGAGAAAGAAGGGAAAATAGATGAATTTCTGACTAAAATTGAACTACAAAAACTACAAATAGAGGAACAAAATAATTTAACAGAGCCATTTGGAATAGTAGAAATACAAGAGATAATAAAAAAAATTACCAAATAATAAGACACCAGGAGAGGATGGATTCCCAATAGAATTCTACAAAACATTTAAAGACTTATTAATTCCGCCCCTCCTGGAAGTAATCAACCAGATTGATAAAACACAAAGCTTACCAGATTCATGTAAAACAGCAATAATTACAGTAATACTAAAGCAAGGGAAAGATCCACTCTCACCAGCGTCATATAGACCAATATCTTTACTTAACACAGATTATAAGATAATAGCTAAACTATTAGCAAACAGATTAGCAGAGTATGTACCGAAAATGGTAAATTTAGACCAAACTGGATTTATCAAAAAAGACGCACAACAGAAAATATTTGTAAATTTATTAACTTAATTCATGTAGTAGAAGGGAATAAAGCACCTACAGTAGCAGTTGCTTTAGACGCAGAGAAGGCCTTTGACCGAGTAGAATGGAATTATTTGTTCAAAGTATTGCAAAAATTCAGTTTACCGGAGAAGTATATTAATTGGATTAAAGCATTATATAAGGGACCGTTAGCAAAAGTGACAGTAAATGGACATGTATCAAAGCAATTTAACTTAAGCAGGTCAACACGGCAGGGATGCCCACTATCACCTTTATTGTTTGCGTTAGCTATAGAACCACTAGCAGAATTGATAAGAACAGAAAATAATATAAAAGGAATAAAAATAAAAGACAAGGAATATAAAATCAGTTTATTTGCGGATGATGTTATAGTGTACTTAACAGAACCAGAACTATCAATAAAAGAATTATATAAGAAATTGAAGGAATATGGAGAAGTGTCGGGTTACAAGATAAACGTAAATAAAAGTGAAGCAATGCCTATGAATAATGCAGATTTCTCAAAATTTAAGAAGGAATCACCACTTAGATGGCAAATGCAAGCTATAAGATACCTAGGTGTACAAATAAACAAAAATCTCGGCCAACTATATAAACTCAATTATTATCCACTAATGAAAAAATTACAGGACGATTTAGAGCATTGGAAAGATTTACCACTAACACTAATAGGAAGGATAAACTGTATTAAAATGAACATTTTTCCAAGGATATTATACTTATTTCAGGCATTGCCAATACAACTGACAGAGAAATTCTTCAAGGAGTTAAAGAAAATAATAAGGAAATTTTTATGGAGGGGGGGAAACCGAGGATAGCACTAGATAAATTAACAGAATGGTATAAACAAGGAGGCTTACAACTGCCAAACTTTAAAAATTATTATAGAGCCGCACAATTAAGATACCTATCAGATTTTTATCAAACAAGGGAAAAGCCAGATTGGACGAGATTAGAATTAGATAAAATAGGGGAAAAGATACCTGAACACATATTATATAAATGGGATGAAAAATTGGTACAACATAGAAGTTCTCCAGTATTACATCATCTCCTCAGTATTTGGAAGAAAATTCATGTAGAAAGAAATAAAACAAATTATCAATTACCAAAACTAATATTGACGCAAAACAAGTTACTCCCTTTTACAATAGATAACCTTTCCTTTAGAGAATGGGAAAAAAAAGGGATTAAAAGAATAGAAAATTGTTTTTCAGGAAATAGATTCTTATCCTTTGAACAAATGAAAGATAAGTACAATATAACTCAAGATACAGCGCTGGCATATTACCAATTGAGATCCTACTTGAAGGATAAATTAGGAAGCAGTTTGAGTTTGCCAGAGGGAAGTAACCTTCAATATGTGATTACAGATACAATGATAATCAAAAGATTTATAACAAATATGTATATTAAACTGCAAGAAAAGGAGAATAGGAAACAAATGGTAAAACTAAACAAAAATGGGAACAATATTTAAATATAAAGATAAAAAAGGAAACATGGGAGAAGTTATGCTCCGGAACGATGAGAAATACAATAAATACGAGGTTACGTATGATACAATATAACTGGATACACAGGCTATACATTACACCTCAAAAGTTAAATAAATGGGACCCAAGAGTATCTGATAGATGTTTTTGATGTAAAAAAGAAATGGGAACAACAATTCATGCAATCTGGACATGTGAGAAAGTAGAAAAATTTTGGGAAGATCTAAATCAGATATTAAATAAAATAACAGAAAACAATATACCAAAGAATCCAGAGATCTTCCTCCTAAGTAACATAAAAAACAAAGAATTTGGAATTGATTTGGAGGATGCACAAAAAAGGTTTGTTAAGATAGCTCTAGCCGTAGCAAAAAAATATATTATGTCAACCTGGAAATTGGAAGATAATTTGAAAATACAACAATGGTATATAGAAATGAATAAATGTATTCCATTAGAAAAAAATAACATATAGTTTAAGAAATAATATTGAAATATTCGAACAAATATGGGAGCCTTACATTAAATACAATAGCGAAAACCTACCGGGGACAATCATTACCTAAGTTAACGGAAGGAAAAGGAAATGAAAAGAATGGACTCAGTAGAATTTCTGGTGTATTTTTATTGAATGACAACATTGTCTGACTGGTTTAATGTATCCTAGATTTTATACCTTAAATGGACGGGAGGGGGGAGGTAGGGAGGGTGGGATGGGAGGAGGGAGGGGGGAGAAAATGGCACTGTATATGTGTGAAAAGGAAAAAGTGTGTACCATGGTTAATGTGATTTATGGTGTGAAAAATAAAAAAAATTAAAAAAAAAGAAAAGCTGTTCTCATGACCTTTGGATGTACAAGATGGCAGCTGCTGCCATGAGAATCCATGAGGAGCAGGGACAGATGGCACGATCTTTCAGTGGTTCTCTACTGGGTCCTAATGCCTGGCCTCCTACCCAGTAGTCTCCAGTGCAGGTCAAATTACCTGTAGTCAGGGATAGTGCCAGCTTTTACATTGAAGAATCATGTAGATCTGATTCATGATCATGCCACCCTCATTCTTCAGCCAGGTGTTGAAGATTGCAGGTGCCAAAGAAGCAGCAAATCAGAGCAGGGCACAGAAATAGCAATGTAGGAATGAGGAGCATTTGACAGGAATTGTAAGGCCTGGGTTTTCTTGCATTCAGTTGACTATTGATTGTTCAGTGTGCTCTGTAGCCATTAGCCCAATTTACAGCAAGCATTGCTAATGGGAATTACAGGAGGTAGGCTGGGGTTTTGTGGGGATAGGATTAATCCTGATTACGCTTAGCAAATATTGGGGTGTGTATGTGGAATGGGACAATTTGCATTTACAATGGGGGAGCTTTGGCTTGTAGGAGTGATAGTTTTACAGCATGGAGGTAGATCGTTTCATGGGGAAGGGGATGATTTCTACAATAGTTATCAATAGCTCTTTGTTGCTCAGTGTTTAAGGTTAATAACCTTATCCACAGGCCAGTCTTCATCTTTCTTCTGCTGCTGGTTTTCAGAAAACTCACTTTTGCAGGCTTTGTGGGATAAACCATATTAACTCATTTCATTGTGAATCCATTTGATCAAGAAACTAGTGATTTGAAGGTGTTTTTTAGTCAGGATAATGTGAACTATCTTGTACCCATGTAAGAATACACTCTTCTCACTATATGACTGTAGTGCACCACTGTAGTGAGTGTGTGTCTGTACAGTTTCTTGAGATGGTAGAAGGTATTAGTAAGTAAAGTCTCTTTTGTACTTTGAATCTTGCATCTCTAAGTTATTTAAGAAGTCTCCCAAGTAACACACAGAGACATAACAGAAGGTAATTCATTTACCTGAGGTCAGATTTGAACTTTTATCCAACTCAAGCCACACTATTTTGGGGTATCTGTACACTAAATTTCGGATAGATGTCAATACCAGCTAGCATGGCTAGTAGAATGGCGAATACACCACTATTACAGCGACTCAGGTTAAAATCCTGAGGTGTCTGTTAGGACTTTGTTCTCCCCATGTCTGTGTGGGTTTCCTCTGGGTGCTCCAGTTTACTCCCACATTCCAAAGATGTATGGGGTTATGTTCTGGTAAACTTGTACCTCTCACTTTGTTCATTTTAGATTGGTCACAGTGTTTGAGCTACCGAAAGAAAACAGAGACACACGGCGAGAGCACTTCAGTTTATACAAATCTTTATTACAAAATCTTAAACTGATTTCAAATTACAATATGCAAGCCCTTCCCAATTATACTTATCAAAGCCTGGTCTGGTCCCAGGCAATCACCGCACACTTGTAGTAGGTTGTCGGGGCGCCGGTAGCAGCTTCTCCACCTCCCCCGACCGGGACGTTGGTTGGACTCTAGAAGTTCTTCTTCATGCTGAGAGATGTTTCCACCCTCAGAGAGTCTGAAACTTCTGCAGTGGGACCATGGCTTATATTACCCAAAAAATTGCTTACTCAAGCACCCATTCCCTGCGCAAAAAAAAATAACCAAGCATGCCTAGGCTTCTGTCAAATACCAGAACCTTCTAGCTTATCACTTTGAATACAATGATTTACATAGCTTCAAGGTCTTGCCTGACAGTCTGCAACCAACAATCCCATCAATCTCAAACAGCAACTGGCTAACAGGCAGGAAGATTAAACGTTCTTGGTACCAGATGTCTTTTTGTCAGATTACTGCATCTCTGGCCCCATGGTGGAATTTAGCTTATGCCTGCTGATTCCTACATTATTCTCAAAGTAGGTACTGATACTCAGCCTTGCATAAGCAAAAGCATGGTCTAAATCCTCCGTAACAGGTTAGTATGTTAATTGGTCACATGGGTGTATTTGGGCAGTGAGCTGGAAGGGCCTGTTACTTTAGTCTGTCTCTAACTTATTTAAAAAATCATTTATTGCTCATAAACATTCATGATCAATATTTACCTGCAAAATTGTTCATTTATGCCTATACCAATAATTATCTAATTGATTTTAAAGCTTCCAAAATTGAAATGAAAGAAATATTTTGTATATAGCTTCAGATGTTACACCTTAGTTACTTGAATATGGAAATTGCCAATTTTAGCATAACAGTGGAAAACTGTAGCATGAATATTAATATCTTATTTTTCTTAAAAGCTACCAAAATAAATCTTCTAAAAAGTAAATATAAATTAAAAATTTTACCTTAATAACATACTGCTTGTTAATTGATAATAACTCGACCTGAACAATTACTTAAGATCAATTAAATGTCATTAAAGTAACTTTATGGATATTAGATCATTAGGATTTTAGTTGTAATGTTACTTCTGTACAAACATTGAAACGTAAACATGGAAAAAAAAGGGAGCAGAAGTAGGTTATACAATCCTCCCGGTCTGAATTGCCATTTAAGAATGTATTAGCTATATGTCCAAATCAATTTCATTTTCCTACCTTCTAGGATAGAGAATTTATTTGACATACCATTCTCAGGGAATAAATATCTTTTCATTTCAGTCCTTAATTGTATACACTTTATAGAGACCACAGCTGCTTATTCTTCACCTTTAAGACAAGGAGAACATCCTTCCTGTGTCAATCCTTCAGAGCCTGCATTAGAATTTTGCATATCTCAAGGTCACTTCTCATTTTTTTTCTGGAAACTGTAGAATATAGAGGTTTGCTCTCTTCAATTGTTTCTCAAATAATAGACCTGCCATTCCAAGAGCTAGCCTGCTTAATCACAAGGAAATCATTGCATGAGTAATGCATCTAGGTCCTCCAAGCCTGTGCTACCATTCAATAAGGTCACTGGGAGATTCATACTATTGCGGCGGACAGAGCAGTGATGCTCAACAATGCGATCTCACAGTCTCTGCCCATTCTCTCTATGTAGAGGAGACTAAGTGCTGGCAGATGAGATGAGATGAGAATTAAAAAAAAGAAAGTCTGCAGATGATGTGATTTTTGTCTACACACAAAAAAAACTGGAGAAACTCAATAAATACAACAGTGTTCTTTCTGCAGCAAAGATAAAATTATATAACCAACACTACGGGACTGAGTCCTTCATCAATGTATGAGCAAAAAGCAAGCAGGCACCTGAATAAAATAGCGGGGCAAGGGGCAGAGGAAGGAGAACAGGTGAACAGGCAAGAGGTCATAGATATTATGGGTGGCTGAGCACAAGTAAAAAGCTGAGAAGTAATGGGATTAGGGGATAGCTCACTGAATTGAGATGGAAGGAGATGAGGAGTTGGAGGAATGGGGACTGAGGGTTAGGGAAAGAGAGAAAGAACAGGGGAGGGGCCTATGGAAATAGTTCGAATAAATTAATTGAATTGGGAAGCCAGTGGAAAATCCTGGCTACTGCATCACATGAAGCTAAGTTTCTCAATGAAGCAATCTTCCATTCTGCATCCAGACTGTCCAATATAGAGGAGAGCACAACGGGAGGACCCAATGCAGTAGATAACGCCTGCAGATTCAAATGAAATCTTGCTGCACTTAGAAGGCCTCGATATTTGAGGCCTCAAAATGTGATGAGTGAGGAGGTGTGGGATGAGATGGTATGGCAGCCAGGGCATGGGAATGATCCTCTTGTGGAATGTGGGTCATCAGGAAAGGCAGCAGTATCCCTGATTACTTCTTCTGTGAGGAGTGCATCCAGCTTGCTCCTGACAAGACAAGTTAAGGAATTGGAGTTGGTAAAAGAAGACACAAGATTGATTTGGCAGATCATGTATAGGGTCTCTGCAGTTAAGTTAAGAGCAAAGGGATAATAAAGAACAAAATAGGTCCCTTAGCAGATCAGTGTGGTCATCTATGTATAGAGCCTCACAAGATGGTGGAGATCTTAAACAGTGTTTTGCATCAGTATTTACTCATGAAACTGTCAAGTTGTATAAGGAAGGAAGGGAGACAAGCAGTAGTGTCATGGAACATATAGAGATTAAAGAGGAGGAGATGCTTGCTGCCTTACAGTGAATAAAGGTAAATAAATCCCCCAGGCCAGACATAATAATCCCTTGTACCATGAAGTGTAGAAATAACAAGGGCCCTGGCAGAAATATTGAAAATTTCCTTAGCTACGGGTGAAATGCTGGAGGATTAAAAGGCAGCTCATGTTGTTCCTTTGTTTAAAAAAAGCTCCAAAAGTAAACCAGGTAATTTCAGGCCAGTGAGCCTGATGTCAGTAGTGGATAAATTATTGGAGGGTGTTCTGAGAGATCAGATATCTAAGTATTTGGACAGCCAAGGGCTGATTAAGGATAGTCAGCATGCCTTTGTGCATGCTAGGTCATGTTTAATGAAACTTTCAGTTTTTTGAGGAGGTTACTAAGTAGATGATGGAAAGGGTGTAGATTTTGTCTACATGGACTTTAGTAAGGCCTTTGACAAGTTCCCACATGGGAGATTAGTTCACAAAGGTTCAGACCAGTAGTTCTCAACCTTTTCCTTTACACTCACATACCACCTTAAGTATTCCTTATGCCATAGGTGCTCTGTGATTAGTAAAGGATTGTTTAAGGCGATATGTGGGTGAAAGAAAAAAAGTTTGCAAACCACTATCTTAATCATAACTAATTGACTTACTCTGTGCACAGTTTCCTAACTTCAAAGGAAATGGGTTAATGATCATGTTTCTCAAGCAAAATATTTCAGTAACAATTGGGTCTAAAGCAGTGATTCACAATTTTCCCTTTCCACCCACATACCACCTGAAGCAATCCCTTACCAATCACGAAGCACCGATGGAATAGGGATTACTTAAAGTGGTATATCAGTGGAAAGGAAAAGGTTGAGAACCATTAGTACAGACACCAGGTATCCATGGAGAGGTTGTAAATTGTATTCAAAATTGGCTGAATGGAAGAAGAGAGAGAATGGTAGTGGATGATTGCTTCTCATACTGGAGGCCTGTACTTAGTAGTGTGTCTCAGGGATCAATGTTGGAACCATTGTTGTTTGTTGTCTATATCAATGATCTGGATGATAAAGTGGTAAATTGGATCAGCAAGTTTGCTGATGACACTAAGATTTGAGGCGTTGTGGACAGTAAGGAAGACTTTCAAAGCTTGCACAGGAATCTGGACCAACTGGAAAAATGGGCTGAAAAATGACAGATGGAATTTAATGCAGTCAAGTGTGAGGTGTTGCATTTTGGAAGAACAAATCAAGGTAGGACATACACAGTAATTAGTAGGGCACTATAGTGGACAGAGGGCCAAAAGGATCTGGGAATACAGATACATAATTACCTGCAAGTGACATCGCAGGTAGACTGGATTGTAAAGAAAGATTTTGGCATCTTGGTCTTCATGAATCAAAGTACAGGAGTTGGAATGTTATGGTGAGGTTGTTTAAGATATTGGTGAGGCCAAATTTGGAGTACTGTGTGTGCAGTTTTGGTTGCCAAACTACAGGAAGGATATCAGTAGGATTGAAAGGTTGCAAAGAAGATTTACTAGGAAGTTGCCAGGTCTTCAGGAGTTGAATTACAGGGAATGATTAAACAAGTTAGGACTTTATTCCTTGGGGCATAGAAGAATCAGGAGAGATTTGATAGAGGTTTACAAAATTATGAGGGGTATAGATAGAGTAAATGTGAATAGGCTCTTTCCACACTTAGATTAGAAGAGATAAATATGAGAGGACATGGCTTTAGGGAGAAATGGGAAAGGTTTAGGGTGAAAATTAGGGGGAACCTCTTCACTCAGAGAGTGGGGGGAATGTGAAATGAGTTGTCATCTGGTGTGGTAAATGCGGGCTTACTCTTATGTCTTAAGAATTAATTGGATAGATACATGGATGGGAAAGGTCTTGATGGTTATGGAATGGGTGCAGGTCAGTGGGACAAGAGGAATGATGCTTTGGAACAGGCTAGAATGCCTCTTTTCTGTGTTGTGGTTTTCTATGACTCTATGGAACTCCAGATCATTTGGGAGGCCGAGTGGGTGAAACACAGGAGTTGCATGGATGCTATCACACCTACGAGGCAGAAGGAGGCTAGTAGGGTGACAGTCAGGAAAGGGAAAGGGATGAGATGCTGGCAGTGCAGGGCATCTCTGTGGCTGTTTCCATCAATAATAAGTATACCATTTTGGTTATTATTGGGAGAGCAGGAGATCTACCAGGGATAAGCAATGGTGATCAGGACTCTGGCCAGAAGTCTAGTCTGGTGGCTAAAAAAGGAATGGAGAACAAGTGAGTTCTTGTGATAGGGGATTCCAAAGTCAGGGAGGGAGATAAGAGGTACTGTGGAAGAGACTGAGTATCCTAGATGGTGGCAGAATCCGAGATATCAAGTTCACAGCATTCTCAGGAGGGAGAGTGAGTAGCCTGATGTTGTGGACCACAATGATGTGGGTAGAAAGGGTGATGAAGTTCGGGGAGTTAGGTACAAAGTTGAAGGACAGGACTTCCGGGGTTCTGATCTCAGGATTTCTGCCCATGCTACACACTAGTGAGGTTAAAAATAGGAGGATAATACAGCTTAACGTGTGGGTAAAGACATGGTGCAGAACGTTCTTTTGGAGCAGGTGGGAACCTCAGACTGCAGCAGAAAGAGGATGAAAATATCAGTAAAACCTCAGCCTGTTGATCTGTGCAATTTTTAAGGACTCAGCCTGGATGTTTTCTGAGGTTCATTCTTAGTGACTGGGAGCACCGAAACCCCAGGACACCTGGAATCCTCTCACTCAAAATACTGCAGATGCTGGAACAGAAATGTTTGTAATATTCACCTTTTTAGACATTCCATGAAGAGTGAAGCAGAATTATTGTTTAAATGCAATTACCTTTTATTTGAATTTTCATTGTGGATGAGACTCTACCAGGTGGGATGAGTATGAGGGAAAATCTTAGGTCAATGTGGAAAAATGTCGTGAATGATTTGTGAGAATGTCTTTATTATTTTACTATCAGCAGACACTCAGCATACCTACCAGTAAAAAGGGGGATGGGGTTATGTCATCTTTCGTCTCAATAAACTGTCCCGATCTAGGATCCTGACTGACCATTTCTACCCATGGATGCTGTCTGTCCTCCTGAGTTCCTCCAGCAGTTCAGTTTCCTTCCTCAATATTTGCTGCATCTGTAGTCTTTGGGTTTTTCTATATTTCCTGCCCATTTTATTTGTTATCTCACATGCTTGTGATGGATGCTTGAAACAGCACTCTATGTGTGACCATCACTTCCTAGGCCATTGTGTTCCCATCTCATCCTCATCAATTTTCTCAGGCAAACTCAGTGAAAGTGTTTCAGCTTTATGGCATAGCAACTGTATGTTGTCCAGCTTTGAAAAACATGCATCATGCTTGACAGCACAATAGCTTTGTAGGAGTTCAATTATGTCTGCTGCCTGATGTCTCTGTACTCCCATGTGTTTCTACATATTCTTTTGAGGACCATGCAAGCTATGCAATTCTGGTGTTGATTTGATCAATTAATTGAATTGTCTGTGACAGTTGGATAAGATGTTCCTGCCATCTATCTTGAGAGTTTGGCAATTCACTCACTCTGATTGTAAGCTCCATGTAGTGCTTTCTTTTTACAGGCTGGTGGATTGCATTTGTATTGTTTTACTTAATTGGGCATTCAAGGTACAGTCATCAGCGCACAGTCACTTCCTGCAACTTTGGCTTCACGTGTAGCTTTTTAAAATTAAGAGCCTGTAGAGCGCGTCAAAAGAATCAAAGGCTTGTTGATCCAAACCAAGGCTTTTATTAACTAGAAGACTGGAGTGTATCACATGTAGGTTGACCAGTCCAGAATGATCTGGTCTGGCTAGGAGCAACCGTTTAAAACCTGCCAGTAGGCGTGGCTATGCTCTCTGCCAATCACAGTCATCCTACACTACATTGGTGATAGAATCTGTACTATCACAGAGCCATGTCCTTTTTTCCCCATATTCTCCTCTATTTCTCTTCCTGCAGGCTCATGCCATCTCTCTCCCCTGGCTTTGTCTCTCTCTGTCCAATTAGACCTTTGATATTTACTCATGGCTAATCTACCTACCTCTCCCAGAGTATATCCAGTCCATCTTTATAATTATTGTTCTGGATCGATTGACTTTTCAGACATCATTTACCAGGCAATAACAACATGCTGATAAAAAAATATTGCAAGTTATCTCCACTCTATTTTTTTTGCTAAAAATGATAAATCCATGTCTTCTGTATAATATCTATTTTACCAATGAAAACCATTACCCCACAATTAAAACAAATAATTCTGAACATTTCAAATAAATGTTGTTATTACATTTCAGAGAACAATGCCACCTCTTGAGTCACTCCACAGATAAAATCCCTGCACCCCATCCAAGGATTTGTGTTAGGGACAAAACTATGATTTCTAATGACATGTCTAAACTAGACTGCTTTTTACTTTTTGCGGCCATAGGAGACAAAGATATATTGCTGACGTTTCGGACTTGAGCCTGAATCGTGGCAATATATCTTTGTCTCCTATGGACACTGAAAGGCCAGCTGAGTTCCTCCAGTATTATGCTGTTTTTTTCTACAATCACAGCATCTGAACACTTTTCCGTTTCACTCTTTGGCTTCATTGACTTTTGCCTTAAATGAACTGTTTGTCATCCAATAAATTGATTTCACTGGAGCTGAACACACTTTTCCAGAAATAGTGTTTCCTTCCTCCAGCCAGTGGATTTCAATCTGCAGAATGATGTACTGGGGGTGTAGGTTAATGGGGTGTAAATTGGGCGGCACAGATTCGTGGGCCAAAATGGCCTGCTACTGAGCTATATGTCTAAATGAAAAATAAAAATGAATGAGCTCCTTGATTTTGAATGCCATTTCTGAATGGAATTGGCCAAGCAGTAAATAATGCATTCAATGTTTTTTTTTCAACAAATGATGGAGGAAATATTCATGAACCAAACACAAGAATTTGATCAAATCTCCTCAACTGTTGCAGTGAGAAAAAAAGAGTTGCACCAACAAAAACATAAGTTGTGTTGATTTCAGATTTATTGTCAGAGTACATACATAACATCACATACAACCCTAAGATTATTTTTCCTGTGGGCCAGATGGAATTACCACTTATAGGTAGTGAAAAAAGACTGTTTTTGATATTTTACAAATAAATTCTGATTAATGTTCTGCATACATATATAAACAAATAAATAAATGTAAACAGATAACAGCTGTAAGCAATAGAGAGATGATAAAACAATCAATAAACTGCACAAGTAAGAGTCCTTAAATGAATCCGTGATTGAGTTTATTGTTGAGGAGACTGATGGTGGACAGGTAGCAGCTGTTCCTTAATTTGGTGGGGAGAGCCTTGTGGCATCTATACCTCTTTCCTGAGGGCAGCAGTGAGAGCAGAGCATGTGCTGGTTGGTGTGGATCCTTGATGATTGCTGCTGCTCTCCAACAGCAGCGTTCCCTGTAGATGTTCTCAATAGTGGGGAGTATTTTGCCTGCGATGTCTTGGCCTGTGTCCACTACCTTTTAGAGGACTTTATGATCAGATGTATTGATGTCAGATCATGATGCAGCCAGTCAGCACACTTTCCACCACACCTCTGTAGAAATTTGCCAGTATTTCTGGTGTCATACCAAACCTCTGCAAACTCCTGAGTTATGACCTATTTATACAAATAAAAGTATTTTTCAAACTGGCCTGAAGTCTCACATTCTGAATTTTATCATTTCAACCTGTGGTTATTGCTCATTTAGTTGTTGCAACATCATGTTCATGAGTGAATCCTCGATCTCTCTGCCTGAAGCTATACAGGTCAAATCAATTTGCCATGCAGATGTGGGGAGAATTTGTGACTGCCATTATTCTTCGGGATGCAGTTGTCTTTGAAATATTAACATTTCTTTGTCATTACGCAAAAGTTTTACATAAATTTCAAAATTGACGTCTCTTGGCCATTCCAAAGATCATTTAAATGCTGCATCTCATCACGCTGTCCCTAAATGAGATAGTACAAAATAATGCTCGAAACACTGAACATGCCCTCTCTGAAGACAAGCTTTATGCAACAATTATTAACCTTTATAAAAATTGAGTCCTTTGCTACTAATGAATACCCCAATTATTCTGTACTGGGACCTAGGCTTCCAGTGTCCTTTTCACCCTAGTGTTATTGGAGTGTGTTACATTGGTTGTGGCATGAGTGGATATAATGTTCTCTGAAAACTAATGAAATGTGAGCAAGAGAAATACTGTTTTTTTTTCCTCATGCAATGATCTTGTGCAGACAGCTTGAAGTGGGATATCCATTTTACTGACCAGTGAAAAACATACATAATAATATACAGCTGGATGTAACAGCAGGGCTAAGAAATGGCAGGTGATTACAAAACCTGTGAGAATGAACCCTGAGCACCAATGAACCCTGAAACAGATTGTGAACAAGACCAAACTTGCTATTACATTTATCCCTATAGATAGATAGATAGATAGACACATATGCTTTCATATAATGATGCAGGAGAGTAAACATAGCTTTCAGTGCCATTATGTGGAAGCATGATTGTCCATAAGCAACAATCATTGTTATTGCACAACCCCTTCCTCCTCTTTCAATCCTCATCCTCAATAATGGCATGCTATTTGAAGTGAATTCACAACACTTTCATTTGTCAAAACTACTAAACCAAAATTCCATATCTAACATAAAAGATGTACTTTAACCAGTACTCATGTAAATCTTTTTGGCTTTGTATAAATTATGTGCTTTTGGAGTTGTTATAGTGACAGAAATACAAGAAGCTGTGTTTTTGATTAAACCTGTATGTGATAGAAATATAATACATACAATAAGATTTGGTCTGGTGCAGTTCTTTGATTTTTATGGAGTTGCTATATATCTGTCTTGGTTTTCCAATGGCTTTCCATAGAACTCATGAAAGTAGTAATTAATGTTTTAATTAATGCTGGATAGCTGTCTGGCAATAGATGAATGTTCAAGGACCCCGATCATTACATTAAAAATAACACGATAGGAAAATATTTTTTTCAATACTAATTTGTTGCTCTAACAAGCTAATTTCGTTTGTTTCTGCCAAAGACTTAAATATCAGTTGTGTTACTCAATAGATCACATGTTCATTCAGCCATTGTAATGAAATGACAGTAAAAGATATTTAGCCTTAGTGGAGCAAAGGGGCATGTCCATTAATGTTTATGGGTCCACCACTGAGAAAGTTAATATAGGTAATCCCCAACTTATGGGGACTGAAAAATTGGTTGCCACTCAGATTTGATTGTGGGAACGGTGGGCCTCGGGCCGCTGCCGGGAACGGGGGACCTTGGGCTGCCAACAGGAAACAGGGATTTTAGGCTGCCGCAGGAAATGGGGAGCAGGAGTTTGGACTGCCGCAGGGAACGTGGAGTGGGGTCTTTGGGCTGCCACTTGGAGTGGGGACGAGGGTATACAGTACTTTTAATACAGAAGTTTTAATAAAGAATTTTTTTTTAAATGGTCGTATGTGTGGGTGGACATAACATGCTTAGGTTGGAAGTCAATGACTACCTGTAGAGTGGGGGGGGGGGTCTAATGAAGGTATTGGGGTGTCTGGAGCTGGAAATAATGCAAAAGAGAAACACCACATCTGTCAAAGCTGGAATAATGAACAAACCATAAGGTGAAGAACAAGGATTGATGAAGGGTCCCTACTCCAAATGTATGCAAAGCCAAATCTCGTCAGACTTCTTCTAAAGTAAAGGTCTTGGTGTCCCTTATAGTTGCCTCATTGTGCTGACTCCAGGAGTGGAGGGTGTGATAGTACAGATTCTATCACCAATGTGTATATGTACAGATGGTAGTGTAGGATGACTGTGTTTGGCAGAGAGCGTAGCCACACCTACTGGTCTTAAAGGGTTGCTCCTAGCCAGACCAGATCATTCTGGGCTGGTCGACCCACTTGTGATATGCTCCAGTCTTTTAGTTAATAAAAGCCTTGGTTTGGATCAACAAGTCTTTGGTTCTTTTGACATGCATCACAGAGGACTTATGGAAACTTGAACGTACTAACCCTCTCCTATGCCATTCATCTATGGTCTATCAACATCTTCTATCTAATATTAAAACAGCTTTGAAGTGTAGAAAATCAATACACTATATCCTTAAAGTAAAGCAAAATATTTATTTTTGATGATGCTCAATAATTTAATCTAAAACATGAATGTTGTGGTGACACATATAGTTGTAGCGGTGAACCAGCCCCGCTTGTCACACGTGGTCAGTAGGGCAGTCGCAGTAAATATGGCACTGTGGGATATTCTCTTCCAGTCCAGACTGGAAGGGGGCATATGTACTTGCATCAACGTGATGCAAGTTCCAGAACACAAGGGGCGGAACCGGACACAACCTTTAAAGGCTGCAGCGCAGAATTCAAAGTAAAGCAGTTCTGTTACTTCAGTTCTCAGCCTGTTGTCTCAGTCTTTTCACTGCATTTACATACAACCCGTTACACTGGTGACCCTAACAAGTCTCTACATCCTGTAGACTCGGCACAATGGAACCCACAGCCATCAGCACCATTGCATTGAAGCTGCCAAACTTCTAAATGAACAGGCCCTGAACTTGTTTTGGCCAAGCAGAGGCCCAGTTCCAGATCAACAGATAACCTCTGATTCGATGAGATACTTCTACGTTGTCAGCTTACTTGGCCAGGAAGCTGCCTCACAGGTTGATGACCTCATCCAGGCGCTGCCAGAGGAAGGTAAATACATGGCTCTTAAAAATCTCATCATTGGCATGTACGGGCATTCGCAACATGAGAGGGCGGCAAGGCTCCTTCATTTGGACGGACTAGGTGATAGGACACCATCTTCCCTCATGGACTAAATGCTCATACTGGCAGAAGGGCACACCCTGCCTCATATTTGAGCAGACTTTCTTCGAACAGAAGCCCAAAGTCATCAGCCTCTCTGTGTCAGCAACCCGAGCAAGGTTGCGGCATGAGCAGACGTTCTCTACTGCTCCAAGCGCAAAACCCTAGACTCAGTCAACCTTATTACACAGCCACTGCTAAGGGCAACACCCAAGTCCAGTCCACCAAATGAATAGGCCCTGCCGCGCCACAAAAAAGAAAGGTCTGTCCCAAAATGGTGCTTCCACCATCAGCGTTGGGGGCATCAACTTGCAGGTGCCGCCAGCCATACTAGTTTCTGGGAAATGATGGGGCCAGCCACCATTAGTGGCTGTGGTGGGTGGCCGACTGAACATCCTCCTTCAAGTCTGGGACTAGATCTCAGGCCATAGGGTCCTCATGGATACAGGAGCAGAGATAAGCATCATTCCTCCCATGTTGCTCAAGACATGCACAAGACCTCACGGCCCCTCCCTGCACACAGCCAACAACATTGCCATTAAAACTTTTTGTGAGAGGCAAATTCTTGTACATTTCGGTGAGACTACCTTCAATCGGTTATTCACGTTGGCTTTGGTGGACAAGCCTCTATTAGGTGCAGATTTTCTATGGGTACACTCCCTACTGGTGGACCTCCAGGGCAGGCAATTAGTCCATGCAGAGACTTTCTAGATGGTGCCCTTTGGCATGTCCAACAAGCCATCCACCCAGCTTGCTTCCATGGAGACTCCACATGGCCAATACAGCTGCCTCCTCACTAGATTTCCCTCCATTTTCTGCCCCCCAGTTCACCACCATCATGCTGAAGCATGGTGTCCAGCACCACGTCATGATCACGGGCCTGCCTTTGCGAGCCCGTTGCCTACCCCCAGACAAACTCAACCTCGCCAAGGAAGAGATTAAATGCATGGAAGCCACCATTTTTCCCTCTGCTCAGCTCTCAGGTTTAACAGGCACAAGCAAAATTAAAACTAGAAGAACCCATCCACATGGGCATAGATCTTCACCATTGACATAAGGACAACTTCTTCCCCTCAGCCATCAGATTTCTGAATGAACGATGAACCGGAGTTACTGCATCATTTTCTCCTATGTGCAACTTCAATTGATGATCCAACATAGTGATTCAGAATGGACACTGACTGCAGACTTTGAAGGAGGGAGCAGACTAGCTGAAGGAAACTTTGGTTTTCCCTCCATCAAAGCTTTAAAGTTGGGTGATGAACAGTTCTGCAGAAGTAGGCTTGCCAGTGGCAATACTTCACGAAGAGTTTGAGGAGATTCAGTATGTCACCAAATACTTTCTAAAATTTCTACAAGTGAACAATGGAGAGCATTCTGTCTGGTTGCAACACTGTCTGGTATGGAGGTGCCAACACTCAAAAGGGAGAAAGTTCCAGATGGTTATTAACCCAGTCAGCTCCTTCATGGGCACCAGTCTTCACTCCATTTAGGGCATGAGACAGTGTCTTATAAAAGCAGCCTCTCTCCTTTAGGACCCCCACCACCCAGACTATTCCCTTTTCATACTGCTACCATCAAGATGGAGGTTCTGGAGCCTGAAAATGAAGAGTCAATGGCACAAGAACAACTTCTCCTCAGCATCAGATTTCTGAATGGACAATGAATTACAGATACTGCATCATTTTCTCCAATTTTCTTGCAGTTTATTTATTTTTGAAAAGTCATCTACAGCAATATCTGCTCTGTAACACTGCCACAAAACAATGAATTTTGTGACATGTTCATGGCAATTCTAATTCTATTCTTCTTTGCCATGGTTCCTGTATTATTTCATAGCTTGCAATATTTGAACCAGCCTGTATAATGTTGAATGCCCTGGAACAGCCAAAAAAGATATTGTCCATCATTCTTTGTTCAATTATTCCTCAGTTCATTTGGAGACCCTCACCATCACCCAAGTATCATAAAGTTACACAGCATGGAAACAAACCAAGTCCAAGGCAACCATCAAACATTCGCTTGTGTTAACCCCACAGTAATTCCAATGACAATGTATAGGGTTTGTAGGTTAATTTGTATATCTGGGTTGCACAGGTCCATGGACTAGAACAACCTTTTTACCATCCAATATCTCTAAAAGAAAATACCATCATTTCTCCCAAGATTCTACCAGACACCTACACACAAGGAGCATGTTGCATTAGCCTATTAACCTTCATCTACCAACCTGCACATCTTTGGGGTATGCAAGGAGACTGGGTCAACTGGAAGAAATGCATGTGGACATAAGGAGAGTGTCCAGACTCTACACAGAGAGTATCTGAGGTCCTATGGTGCATCTGTGCCACTGTAATGTTCCACAGCTACATTTAACATTGCACTCTTGCTCAAGAAACATTGATGATCGTGTGGAATACTCAAATTTGTAGAAGCATTGAACACCTATTGGATTGATAACTATTGTGGCAATCATTGCTAGGGATCAGGTGGTTAAAAGAAGGCTGGCTTGACTATCAGCAAACAACTTTGCTAATCTAGCTACCTTATGTCTGGAAACAAAGGTAAGTATCATTGTTTACTTCTCTAACTCTGGCTCAATGCCGTAATGAAGGAAATCTTAAATCATGGGAATATGTATTTTTCTTCCAAACTTTCATCAAAAGTCCTATGTAAGATGATATCAAGTGCAAAAATATAGACAGCATAATTGATTCTGACTGTGGAAACATTTTGTTTGAATACTCATATTCAATGAAACTATGCCCTAACAATAGAATTTTTAAAAATTAATGAGGAAAGTATTAAGAATTAAATGAGGCTGCACCTTTTAATGAACATTGCACTGCCCATACCATTGTTGCTTCTGCAATTAAGCATATTTCTTAACAGTGCTATAAAATAAGGCAAAAAGTTGAAACATTTTCTCTATCCACTTTTCCAGGCTAATCATGTGAACGCTTTGTCTTTGGATTCAAAGTTAATACAACTATTATAATGCAAGAGTTTAAATTATTATTCTTAATATAATTATAATAATGGTGTGTGTAGTATTGCATTGTCTGGTTAATATTACCCTTTGGACACTGAACATGATTCTCAACTCCTAATTTCCTGCCACTTCTCAAAAGTAAACTTGCTTCCTTTCTGTTGAAAGGTCATGATCCAAAAGACATTTCTAATTTGTAATGGAGATGCAAGGAGGAAATTAGAAATGGAAACACAGAAATGTAAGATCCAACCAAGTTGACAAGATGTCAAGATGATATGGGATTGTTTTATATTATGCTTCCACTTTTGATGAGACAGAGCGGAGGAGGAACTGCTTCCCTCACAGAGCAGTAAATCTGTGGAATTCTCTGCCCAAGGAAGCAGGAGGCTGCCTCATTAAATATAAATAGATAGTTTTTTTTTTCCATCATAGGAGAATTAAGGATAAAGGAGAAAAAGCAGGCAAGTGCAGCTGAGACCACAGCCAGATCAGAAATACTCTTGTTGAATAGTGGAGCAAACCAACTAGTTTTCCTATTTCTTATTATCTTATGGACCAATGGATCTGATTTATGCAGATATATCTATATTGTAACAATGTGTGCAATTTTGTACTTGTAATGCATTTAGAAAATTATAATATTTTTAGCAGCTTTCATTTTCATGGAGTGGACCTCAAAAATGTACAAAGGTACACATTCAAATTTGAATGTAATAATTATGGTCTAGGAATATCTGATGTATTATTGTCTATAATCTTATTGTGCCTTGAAAAATAGTTTGACTTAATCAAAACATAAATTTTGCCATTTGTTTGCAGCTAAATGCTCAAGTTTGGGCACTTGTGATTTTCCCTTTATTTTGTAACAAGTTCTGATATTTCTGATTTATTGTCAGAGTTCGTACATGATATCACATACAACCGAGATTATTTTTTCCTGTGGGTGAGGCAGAATTACCTCTTATTGGTAGTGCAAATACAAATAAAGAAATGTAAACAGAGAAAAACAAACAATAAAATGCAAAAGTAAGAGACCCTGATTGAGTTTATTGTTTTTTAAATTTTTATTTTTATTTTTCGCACTATAATTCATACTGACCAAAATACAAACAGACATTTTTCTCTTGAATATATAGTGTCATTTTCTCCCCTTTCCCCTCCCTCCCTTCCCTCCCTCTCTCACCCCCCTTCCCATTTATTCAAAGTTCAATCTATAAGATACATTAAACCCGTTAAACAATGTCGTCACAATAAAAATAAATAAGAAATTTTTGTCTTTTACTTTTATATACTGAGTCTGTTCATTTTGTTGTCTTCTCCTTCTGTCATTTTAGGTGGTGGAGGTCCATGGTAGGATTTCTCTATTGTATTTCATCTATGGTTCCCATATTTGTTCGAATATTGTGATGTTATTTCTTAAATTATATGTTATTTTTTCTAATGGAATACATTTATTTATTTCTATGTACCATATTCTATGTACTTTATTTCTATGTACTATATTCTCAAGTTGTCTTCTAATTTCCAGGTTGACATAATACAGTTTTTTGCTACAGCTAGGACTATCATAATAAATCTTTTTTGTGCTCCATTCAAATCGAGTCCAAATTCTTTACTTCTTATATTACTTAGAAGAAAGATCTCTGGATTTTTTGGTATGTTGCTTTTTGTGATTTTATTTAATACCTGGTTTAGAACTTCCTAATTTTTTTTTTACTTTCTCACATGCCCAAATTGCATGTATTGTTGTTCCCGTTTCCTTTTTACAGCGAAAACATCTGTCTGATACTGTTGGGTCCCATTTATTTAACTTTTGGGGTGTGATGTATAGGCTGTGTAACCAATTATATTGTATCATGAGTAACCTCGTGTTTATTGTATTTCTCATAGTTCCGGAGCATAGCTTTTCCCATGTTTCATTCTTTATGTTTAGATCTTGTTCCCATTTTTGTTTACAGTTTGTTTCCTCGTTCTCTTTTTCTTGCAGTTTGATGTACACATTTGTTATATTTTTTTAAAAATTATCATTGTGTCTGTAATGACATATTCAAAACTGCTTCCTTCTGGTAACCTCAGCCTGCTTCCCAATTTGTCCTTCCAAGTAGGTTTTCATTTGGTGGTATGCAAACCTTGTATCGTGAGTTATATTATATTTGTCCTTCATTTGTTCAAAAGATAATTTATTTCCTGAAAAACAATTTTCTATTCTTTTGATCCCTTTTCACTCCCATTCTCTGAAAGAAAGGTTATTTATTGTGAAAGGGATTAGTTGATTTTGTGTCAATTTTAATTTTGGTAGTTGATAATTTATTTTATTGTTGAGGAGTCTGATGGTGGAGAGTCACAGCTGTTCCTGACCCTGGTGGTGAGAGTCTTGTGGCACCTCTAGCTTTTTCTTGATGATTGTTGCTGCTCTCTGATGACAGCATTCTCCATAGATGACCTCGCTGTTGGAGAGGGCTTTGACTGTAATGTTCTGGGCTGTGTCCACTACCTGAAACAGGGCTTTTTACTCAGGGGTATTGATGTCCCCATACCAGACTGTGATGCAGCTGGTCAGCACATTTTCCACCACACTTCTGTAGAAATTTGCTAGGGTTTATGGCGTCATACCAAACCTTCCAAACTCCTGGAGAAGTAGAGGCGGTGACTTGCTTTTTGACGATACCATTAGTGTGTTGGGTTCAGGAAAGTTCCTGGGAAATGGTGACTCCCAAGAATGCAACTTTCTGATACGCTGAAATTTGCAGATATAATTTGCTGAAAAAAATGCTAAAATATATATATATTTTTAAAATATTATATATTGTACACATCTCATTGGAAATCACAAGTGCCCAAAGTTAAATTGTCAAATAAAATCATAATTAACT
The DNA here is from genome assembly GCF_036971445.1 of Narcine bancroftii. Classification (NCBI taxonomy): domain Eukaryota; kingdom Metazoa; phylum Chordata; class Chondrichthyes; order Torpediniformes; family Narcinidae; genus Narcine; species Narcine bancroftii. The sequence continues at coordinate 142,082,907 of NC_091475.1, forward strand.
ATCTAAAACTCCTCAGGTGTAACATTTTGATTTCAGGTGAAACATGCGTTCAGATGTACATTTTGCAGTGATATTTACCCTTTGCAGAAAGACTTTATTTGATCTTTGCACTGTTGATAGTCTTTTAAAGAAAGCGATCTTTCATAAACATGCTCCAGAAATGGTCCAACAGTTCAACAGAATTTGTACAAAGAATGTCCTGAAATTAAATAATTTATTTGCAATGGTAACTATTTCTTTGGAATGCTAATCAATACTATGGTATATGTGATCTGTACAAACTTGTCATAAGCTTCCTGTTGTGAGTTCTACCTTGCTTTCCACATATTGAATTTAGAACACCTTTTCTTGCATTTTTTGCAAAATGTCTTTTCTAGCCCTTTGACTTGCAGCAGCTGCCCTGTGAGAAGTTGGGAAAAAGATTTATGATCCACAGCACATCAATGAGCTACATCATATGTCGTATCATTAACAGTATTAAAAATATACCTAACTTCAAGTTGGCATCAAGAGCTCTTGCCTACTTTCTATTTTTTTCCCACACCTTCACCTCCTTATTTCACAACGAAAGTGATTTCGATTTTGTATCTTGTTTTTCTTTTATTTGTGTTTGCCTCAAAATGGCAAAAAGAAGCAGTACATCTGAGAAGAAAGAAGAAACAGCATCGACCCTAACAATAGAGCGTATTTCTGAGCTACTACACCAACTCAGACAGGCACTAGCAGCCGACTTCAAAACTTCTTTTAGCTTTCTAGAAATCAAATTGGATCAAGTCTGGACATGAGTGCATGAGCATGGCTAATGACAATTATCTCTGGAGCTCACTTTGGATGACCTGAGCCAGCGTGTTGGTGATAATGAGGAGGCTTGCTCCAGCTTACAAGAAAGTCGTTGACCTGAAAGGTCAGAGCAAACAACAAAACCTACGTATCCTGGACTTGGCAGAATCTATTGAAGGAGGACACCCTTCAAGATTCTTCTCTGATTAGCTATGTGAAATTTTTAGGAAGGAGATGCTCCCATCTCCGCTGGAGATTGATAGATCTCACTGTTCATTAGTACCTTAATGGGCTCCAGGTCAGAGACCATGCTTGGTTATTCTCTGTCTACATCTCTATCAGATAAGAGGCATTCTTATCCGTGAAGCCCAGTGGAGAGGGAAATTGGAATACCATGGACAGCAGATCCAGGTTGTGAAAGATTACAGTCCCAAAATCCTGATTCAGCAAGCTGAGTACTGGGAGTTAAGGTAGGATCTAAATAAGTGAGGACACAAGCCTTCCCTGCTGTATCTTGCACAACTTTGCATCACATTCCCCGGCAGGCATACAAAGTGGTTGCCCTCAGTCAATGAGGCACAAAGCTCTATAGGCAGTCTTCCCTCTACATTGTGCACAATGGAAAAGTCTGCTTGGTGTCAATGGCCGATTATTATTGCTTCTGAGTTTTCTAGCCTACATCATACAGTATTTGGGTGGTGGACTGCCTGGCCCTCTCTACCTTAGTAACATTTTACTGGATAACAAATACACTTTGTCTGTAATCCTGTGCGTACTTTCTTCTGCCTTAAATTTAGTAATCTATTCAGTTTCTGTAAGAAGATCATCAGGAAAGTTTATACTTAGTTTTTTTTTAATTAGTAGGTTAGATTTATATTTTATAGTATACTTTTCATAATTACAAAAGAAATCTAAAGAAGAATTGTTTCTTTTTTCTTACTTGGTAGTGCTTCCAACAAAATTAAATGTTGTTTTGGGGAGCGTTAAATGTATTTTTGAATAATAATGGTGCTGAATATGGTGACACATGGGACAGAAAGATTTTGTTTGGGTTGGAAATGGGTATTTTAAGAGCTTGCTGCTGTGATTTTAGGCAGTTGACTTGTTTTGGGGTGGGTGGGTGCGAGGGAGGGGGATAGGTGTTTCATTGTCATTACTGTTCTCGGAGTCTATATTAACCTTGACTATTCAGGATTTATCTCTATTCTAGTATTTGTTTTAGATTCCTGTATCAAGGCCAACACCTGGATATCATTTGTACTTATCAACCTTCATTTTCAGAGATAATGGGTAGCCTTTTAAACTTTGTTAGCTGGAATGTTTAAGGTTTAATTTATCCTGCTAGATGAAGGGACGTGCTCACACATCAAAAAAACTTAAAAGAGCAATTGCTTTTATACAAGAAACACACATTCATAGCTCTGATAATTCTTGCCTCAGCATGGTGGAGGGGGCAACATTTTCATTCCACTTTCCAGGCCAAAGCTAGTGGGCTCTTGATTCTTATTAATGAAAATATTCCTTTTCACAATAAATATCATAATGTAATATCAAATTTAAGCAGTCATTGTACTGTCATCTCAGGAAAATTGTATAATAAAATGGTAGATTTTGCTAATGTCTATGTCCCTAATTGGATGACATGGCTTTTTTTTGTTTTAACTGAATCTGAGCTCATATTCTTCTGTGTTTGGTGGGGATTTCAATTGCTGGTCAGATGGATCTTCTCCTAACCTTGGTATAATAAATAAGTCTGCCTTATTAATACAATCCTTCCTATTAAATTATGGTTTCTCTGATGTATGGCATTTTTTTTATCCTCACATGTTCTTCTCACATGTTCACCATTTTCAATGTTCTTATTGACAATCGACTGATCCCATTGACCCGCTCTTCTGGTGACCAAAGGCTAGTGATATCAGATCACACCCCTGTTGCACTATGACATTTTCCTGATCTTCCTCACATAAAAGACACTGGTGTCTTAATTTAACCCTATGGTCAGATAATGACTGTGAAAATTATGGAGGAGCAGATTACTTTAAAAAAAAACCTCAGTAGAAACCTCCAGCTTGATTGTATGGGAGGCTTTCAAAGCCTACCTTATGGGGAAAATTATTCTTATATTGTGAGTTTGAAAAAGAAAGCCAATTAAGCACGATTAGAAATAATCAATCAAATTAAAGAAATAAATCAACAATATGCTCAAATTAAAATTCCAGAATTATATAAAACACAAGTGGAACTTTAAACTATCAATTGAACGTCAACTTTTGAAGATTAAGATCTGGTTCTATATCCATGGTGACAAACTGGTAGCTGTTAACTAATTGGATGAGAGGATTTGAAGTAAAATGGCAAATAACAAAAATTCAATTGGATGAAGACAATGTTACTTCAAATCACTATGATTAATGATAGATCCAGGAATTTCTATTCTGGACTTTGTATTTCTGAATTTCCAAATGATAACAGTTTGATAGATAATTTCTAAAATTGTTCAAACATTCCTATGCTTTCTCCCGATAACGAAACAAGATTAGATTAATCTATAATCACGAGGGGGAGGAAGAGAGGGAGGGGCATTAATAGATATGTGCATTATTGCAAGCTCCTGTTTCATTTAGTGAGTACCACTTTAAGGGCTAGTACAGGATGCAACTATTCACAGCTTTGGGGAGACTGTGGCCACAGCTTGTACAGTCTGTACTCAAATTCACTACTTTGGAGGGGAGAAAGTACATTGTGTGCTGTTTCCAGAGACACAGGTGGTGAGGGAGTAATGTGTATGGAACACTGAGGAAAAGCACTTGAATGACGAGCAGCCATCTCAATGAACATAGATCAGGAATGATTCTGTGATAATGAACAATTCAGCTGATTCTCCCTGTCAGGAAAAAAAATTGCTGCATCAGACCATGACCAAAGAAATAGTTATTTTGTTTGACCCGTACCTGGGTTTTGGAAGCAGCGTGAAAGTCGTATTTCATTTTCCCTATGTAAGGAAAAGGGGAGATGTGACAACCATTTAGAAGAAAGGATATTTCTCTGGAAGAAACTTGACAAGGATTTTTGAGTTTCATGTCTCTCCCATCTCCTTCGTGACTACTTCTGTGCATCAGCTTAAAAGTCTGCATTTCGATAACTACTTCTAAGACTGAACTTTCGAATGACTTTCCAGAATTGTGGCCAAGCTATAATGGTTTGGGTATCTCACACACACATTTATACATAGTTAGGTTTGATTTGTCTAATGTGATCGCTCTCTCTGACAGTTCAGAAGTGCCTGCAAGTGCTGATTCCAACAGAGAGACTGTAAGCAGTGGCTCAGACATTTTCTGCACAAAGTTCTTAAGACAAAAATTTGCTCTGAAACTTCTGCATCAATGTACCCCCAACATTCAGCAGTACTACCATCAGAACTGGTCACCTCTCAAAAAAGAGCCAGGACTCTCTTTCTGTGAGTCTAAGGTCTGTGGAGATCTCCGTGTGACAGCAGAAACCCTATGGATCAACAGAAGACAGCAAAGGAGGACAGAGATGAATTGAATAAGTGAATTTCCAGTTTATTTCTGTAGGCTTAATTAGGATATTCATGATTTATGTGCACACATGTCAATGAACTCAGAAACTATTAAATCCTCCTTTATCACTGCCACTAATTTTATATCTTCCTTTCTTTTTAGATCCCAAGTCAAAGAGGGTCATAACAAGAAGGATGTTCCATGTCATTGTGGATCTTGAAAACTGAATACAGGAGTTCGAGGTCAGCTGACAGCTCAAGGTGCAGCAGCTGCTGGCAGAACATAGATGAGAGGCACAGGACTTTTAGGGGATCTGGGATCACGCAAATCTGGGACAGAGATCAGCGTTCTCAGAAATAATGTGTATTCGCATCAATCATCTCAAATAAAAATAATTTAAAAGGCTGTACAATATGGAATTGAAACTACTGGATGGTAAATGTTTATAACTATTACACAATAAAGAGTCATTCATTTTTAATCGCAGAAATGGGGTCTTTTACTCAACTCCTCCAAGCAGGTGCACAAAATCATTGAGGATCCCTTCCACCCCACACACAGCATTTTTAGCTGCTCCATCAAGAGATACAGGCGTATCAGAGACAGTACCACCAGGCTGAGGAACAGTTTCTTCCCATGGGCAGCGAGAATTCTGAACAACCAAATGAATGTCTCATATTAACCATTCAAGACCCTCATATGTACAAAACAATGTTTCTTTGTATTGATTAAATACTTGCTCTGCAAATGTATTGTTTGTCTGCATGTTTTGCACCAGCGGATGTTGTTTTGTCGGGTTGTACTTGTAGAATTAGATGACAATAATCTCGACGTAGCCACACTAATCCTATTTGCTGATGTTTGGGTCATATCCCTCTATTCCATTCCAGAGTACCTGTCCAAATGTCTCCAGCACTGTAATTGCATCTGCATCTACCATGTCTATCGGCAGATCGTTCCACATAAACACCAGAACTGTGCCCCTGGGATCTCATTTGCATTTTTCTTCTCTGGTCTTAAACTCATGCAATCTAGTTTTAAACAACCCCATCCCAGGAAAATGATCAGCTATGAATCAAACACACAGGAAACTGTTTAGTTTCAGATTCCAGGATCCACAAGTTGCTGGAGGAACTCAATGGGGTGAACAACATCTGTGGGAGAACATGAATCATAGACCTTTATTGAGACTTGGGAAATGTAAAAGATGTTTGTGTAAAGAGGACAGGATGGGAAAAGGTGGATGGGTGGGGAGGGGAAGAACAGGAGCATTGGTTAAACAGGTAGAGGTAAACGTGACAGAGGCAGAGGATGGCAGATGCCTGAAAAAGGGAGAGCGGTAAGAAACACAAGTGGATCAGGTGGAAGAAAATGAGTCACACAGGGAGGAGTGGGTGACAAAGACTGCCAGTGTAGGAACCTGAGAATGAGGCATGCAGAGATCAGATGGAACTGAAGTGGGGATAGGAAGCGAGAGCAGATTAATCCATGCCATGGGGAGATGGAGGGGAATAACAAAGAGGAGGGTATTTGAGAATGGTTTGGGGGCTGGCAGGGTAAGGACACTTAAAACAGAGGAAAGGAGGGGTACAGAAGAGGTACACCCTCTGTCCAAACAAAAGTGTTCCATGTGTCCTCAACCAGCCTCCACATTCAGCACATCATCCTTTGTCATTTCCAACAGATGCAAATCGAGCCATCACCAGATGCATTAACTTGTCCCCACATTTTTCCACCTTCAACAGTGGTTATTTGCTCAGTGATGCCCTTGTTCTCTTCCTCATCCACCTCTCTGTTACCTCTGCAGCCACAGTAATCATGATACTTGGTCTTGTACCTCCTCCCTCACCACCATCCAAGGTCACAAACAAACCTTCATGAGGCAATGATTCACATGTACCTCCTCTCACCTCATCTGCTGCAAATGATACTCCCAATGCAGTGTTCTCTTCATCACTGAGACCAAACAGACAGGATTATTTTGAAGAGCATCTACACTGTCTGCATTGGAGACCTTGAGTTTCCAGTTGCTTGCTATTTCAATTGTCGTTCCCATTCCGGCACTCACCTGTCTGTCCCAGGTCTTCTCTACTGCTAGAATGAGGTCCAACATACACTAGAAGATAACCTACATATGATATGCAAAAGTATGGGCATCCCTGGTCAATATTTATGTTACCATGAATAGCTAAGCAAATAAAAGATGAGGGGGAACTTCTTTAATCAGGGAGTGGTTGATGTGTGGAATGGGCTTCCGGGAAAGATGGTGGAGGCAGGGTCAATTTTATCATTTAAGAAAGAGTTGGATGAGTATATGGATAGAAGGGGGATGGAGGGATATGGGTAGGGTGCTGGTAGGTGGGATTAGAGTACTTGGATCAGTGTGGACTAGAAGCGCCAAATTGACCTGTTTCCATGCTTTGATTGTTATATGGTTATACATGACCTGATTTTAAAAAAAAACACTTCTTTAATACTTTAACCAAGATAACTTTTTAAAAAAAAATTCCATCTGTTACAGTTTCAAAATAACAAAAAAAGGCCAAAACCAAATGTTTAGGCACCCTGCATGGTCAGTACTTAGTAATCCCCAGTTTGGCAAATATCACAGCTTGTAAATGTTTTCAGTAGACAGCTCAGAATCTTTCAATTCTTGTTTGGGGTATTTTCATCAATTCTTCCTTGCAAAAATAAAACTTCTTGTTCTGTGAGATTCTTAGATAGTCTTGCATGCACTGCTCTTTTGAGGTCTATCCACAGATTCTCAATGATGTTTAGGTCAGGGGACTGTGAGGGCCATGGCAAAACCTGAAGGTTTTGAGCAGAGCTTATGATCATTATCCTGTGGTAGAAATCATTCTCTTTTCATATATATATTTTTTTAAAAGTGTGATGTTTTCTTCCAGTATTTGCTGGTATTTAATTGAATTCATTCTTCCCTCTACCAGTGAAATACTCCCCATGCCACTGGCTGCAACACAAGCCCAAAGCAGGATTGATCCACCCCTGCGGTTAACAGTTGGAGAGGTGTTCATTTCATGAAATTCTGTATCCCATTTTCTCCATTTCCTTTTCAAATATTTTTATTGTTTAACATAATAATCCATATACAAGATATTAATCAAGCTAGGTGTAGCGTGAATAAAAGTTCTCACAACTGGAGGGAGAACAAACACTTTTATTAGCTTATAACTAAGGATAAGGTCACAGAGTAGTCTTAAGGGTTCTGGGTTTAGGTGGGAAACCAGGGATATATGTGGGCAGAGATGGGAGGCAGGGCCAGCCATCAGCACAACACCCTACCAGTGAATCCCAGTTCACTGCATTCACCCCTTTCTGTAGAATTTAGGGTCTGTGAATTAAGACAGAAATCATGGGTTCAGAAACCAGTGGTTAAAAAAAAACTATAGCTATTTACAAACACAGATTTAATTGGTCCAGAGGTCTTAAGATCCTGGTGGAGCGCATTAGCACTTAGGGGCCTTGGACTCCTGGTCCCTTTGTGAGGGAGGAGAGGCAGGCTGGGCCTCCAGCTCAATGATAGAAAATGGTACACTTTCCTTCTAAACTGGACCCCCTGAGATCCTGTCTGTGGGCAGTGAAAATGAGCTCCATGGCAAATGAGGCAATAGTCCCTCTGTTCTGGCAGGTGCCAGGTCCCTGGAGACAATGCCCTCCTTGCCATCTCGGTGCTCCACGTAGGCGTACGTGGGATTGGCATGAAGCAATTTCACTTTTTCCACCGGAGGTGGGGGGGTGGTGGGGGTCAGTCTTACTTCTCCTAATATGCTTCCTAAGGAGGACTGGACCAGAAGTAGTGAGCCAGATTGGGAGGGTAGTTCCCAATGCCAACATTCTTTCGAAAATGAATAAGAGCTCATGAGGAGTAGCGTTGGTCACATTTCATTGTAGAGACCAGATAGAGTGGAGTGCCATAGGAAAGCCTTTTGACTTCAGGGCCACTTTGACAGCCTTCCTGACCGTGGCCCTTTAAAACTTGTCTGTTTCCGAGGGTTGTCGCTAGTTGCCCTGCTGGATGCGATGCCCCTCACCAGCAGGTACTTACACTGCTCGTCGCTCATGAAGGATGAGCCCAGTCACTATGAATATAGTTGGATATCTGAACAGAGTGATAATTGAGTCGAGGGCCTTTATGACTGTCGAAGTGGATGTGTCTGGGCATGGAATGGCAAATGGGAAGTGGGAGTACTCTTCAATGACAGAGGAAAGTGTTCCTGTTTGTGGAGGGGAGAGGTCCCTTAAAATTGATGCTGAGCCTTTCAAAGGGCCTGGATTACTTGATCAGGTGTGCCTTTGTGGGGCAATAGGAGAGTGGCTTGCATTCCACGCAGACCTGGTAAGACTTGGTCATTTTTCTGATATCTTCAATGGAGAAGGGAAGATTGTGTACCTTGACAAAATGAGCCATATTAGTGACCTCTGGATGGCAGAGCTTATTATGTAGAGACTGCAGTTGGATGGTGTGTGAGAGGCACAGCTTCCAATATATAAGGCATATAGAGGGTCATTAAGGGCTCCTGGTCGATAGGCAATGTCATTATTGTAGTTCGATCCCCCTCCTAGCAATTTTGTCATTCTTGATTTTTTCCCCTCTTGACATTATTGAACATGAATGCGACAGAGTGCTGGTCAGTGAGGAGCTTAAATCTACTACCAGCGAGGTAATGTCTCCAATGCCTCACAGCTTCTACAATGGCTTGAGCCTCCTTTTTCACAGAGGTGTTCCAGAGCTCATGGCCTTGTAATGTCCATGAAAAAAATGCAACCATCCTGCCCACCTGTTTGAGGGTCATAACCAAGGCAACGTCCAAAGCATCACTTTCCACTTGGAAAGGTACATTGTCATCCACCGCGTATGTGGTAGCTTTCACACTGTTTCTGGAGATAGTTAAAAGTTGGGCTTCATCTGAAAAGGGGAAATTATTGAATTTTAAAAGTTGGTGAACCTTATTAATATATTGAAGGATCCACTGGAAGTAATATGAGAAAAACCCCAGTCATCTCCGCAAAGCCTTTGTGGTCCTGGGGATGTAGAGCTCTAACAGGGGGAACATCCTATTAGAATTGGGACCAATCATGCCATTCTCCATCACATAGCCAAGGGGAGCCAGACATTTAGTCTTGAACACACACTTGTCAGAGTTATAAGTGAGGTTCAGAGCATTCACTGTGTGGAGAAACCTCTGGAGGTTGGAGTCATGATCTTCCAAGGTGTGGCCACAGATGGTGACATTATTCAGGTAGGGGAAGGTTGCCTTCAACCCATTCTTGTCCACCATTCTGTCTATCTGCCTCTGGAAGGTAGAAACCCCATTAGTAATATTGAAAGGGACCCTCTGGAATTGATAGCCTCAAATGCCATATATGGATAATCCTCAGAACAGATTGGCAGCTGGTGATAGGTTGATGGTTGAATAGACCTTGTACTGCACAATATAATTCACCATGTCTGAAATATGAGGGAGGGGGGTATGCATCCAGGGGTTAATAGTTTGGCTATAGTCAGTTACTAGCCTTGACTTGTTCCCCCCCCCTCCCCCCCCACTTTACCACTACCACTTGCGCTCTCCACAGGGTGGTGTTAGGCTCAATGATACCTTCATCCTGCAGACATTGTTTCTAAACATTACAAACTCTCCATCAACTTCACTGTACCTCCTACTCTTAGGACCAATGGGCTTGCAGTTTGCAGACAGATTCAGGAAGAGAGGAGGAGTGTCAATATTTAGTGTGGAGAGGCTGCATGTGGGTTCTGATTTTAGGAGCCCTCTATTCCAAGCCACAATGGGGAGTGAACAAGAATATTCCCAGGTCACTCTTAAGGTGACACAGGAAGTCCAGGCCCAACAACACCAGAGCACACAGTTGATCAAGAATATACAGGCAAAATTTACAAAATTCGCCTCTTCAAACAACAGGTGTACTCTACAATGTTGTTGAAGACACATAGAATGCAAATGAAATGCAAGAAATATGTGGTAATTAGAATGATACATCTTCAGGTTGCATTTTTGCACAGTCCATGATTATACATATTAATCAATTAAATACTATTATAAATCACATTCATACCTGAATAAAATCTAAAAAGGGATATTATCCAGGATAATCATAAGTAAACCCCATAAATCCACTTATCTAAATGAACAAAATAAAATCCCTAAAACTAATATTAATCTAACTGTTCTGTCTAATCAAGGTTACAAGAGAAATACAAAGATGGATCAAGTCATGACCTCAGGTGGACGGATCGGGACTAGAGCACCCAAATCATCTAAAACTGTCAGTTATGATAGGATTCTATAAATGGGCCCCATATGTTGTCAAACTGAAACTTCTTTATCTTTAATATATTTTTCTCTATGCTTAGATATGTAATCATGTAACCACTGTGCACAAGTCAGTGATTGCTAATCTTTCTACTTCATTATAACTGCTCGTCTGGCTATTAACATGCTAAAAGCTAAAACTTTCTCTTGAGATGCTGATAAAAGTTTATCTAGTTCACTTGAAAAACCAAACAAGGCAGTTAAAGAGCATGGATCTAATTTATTCTCAAAAAAAATTGCTGATAAAGACCAAAAAATATTCTGCCAATATCTTCCTAATTTAGGACACTCCCAAAACATAGGAATCAGAGAGGCTTCAAAAATGTTACACTTTACAGAAATTGGATCAACATCCACATTGAAATAGGATAATTTGAGTTTGGACATGTGTATTCTGTGTACCATCTTAAATTGTAATAAACAGTGCCTTGCACAAAATAAAATATCATTGATCAAACTAAGAGTGGAATACCGATCCTCATCGGAAAAAAATACACTCCCAATCATTTTAATCTTAGCCTTTGGGGCTCATCTTAAATACAATAGATCAATATAATTATGCAATACAATATCAATCCACCATGAAAAAATTAGAGCAAAAAGTATATCAAAAATATTTGAATCTGCAATTTGAGAAAAAAACATTCAATTTAGACTGATCAAAATTCCCAACTTATTGCAGAGCTTGAATTAAATTGAAAATTTTAAGTTATTTTGAATAAATAAATCTTTAAAATGTTTAATACCAAATCTGTACCATTCCTCAAAGCCTTCATCTAATACTGAAGGTGGGAATAAATAATTATCTACAATCGAACTAGCCAGAGAAAAACTATTTTAACCAAAACATTTGCTAAGACCATATTCTCAATCTTATTCTCATCATCAAATTATGTGTCAATTTAGAAAATGAAAAGGGTAAAACGGAACCTTAAGTTGCCAAAATACACAGCTTCTTAGAAAAGCTCAGTTCCATTTCTGCCCAAGAAGTGCGACTTGCTAATTTATCAATTTTTAATAAAATAAACTGCATATATTAATCACCCAGAAATAAAATAGTAATTTTGGAAGTGACATTCCCTCATTCCTAAGAGTTTTCTGGAGATGGGCTATATTTATATGTGATTGATTTTCCTGCCATACATAAAAAAATGACCAATCTAATGAATTAAAAAGGATTTAGCAATAAAAAGGCTTGAAAAAGATACCAAAATTTAGGTTGAATGTTTATTTTAATCTCATTAATGCATCCAATCATTGTAATAGAAAGTGGTGACAATCCTAATATCTGATTAAATAATACTACTAAATTTTCTTTCACAAGTTTCTTATTACTTTGTTATAGTGATTCCTAAATATTGAAATTGATCATGAACTATTTGAAACAGAAATTAATAATACAGAGATCCTTTTAAAAAGTAAAAGTTCACTCTTATGTTTTTGTTTTCTTTTCTCTTTTTTCTTTTTTTTCTTTGGCTTGGCTTCGTGGATGAAGATTTATGGAGGGGTATGTCCACGTCTGCTGCAGGCTCGATGGTGACTGACAAGTCCGATGCGGGACAGGCAGACATGGTTGCAGCGGTTGCAAGGGAAAATTGGTTGGTTGGGGTTGGGTGTTGGGTTTTTCCTCCTTTGTCTTTTGTCAGTGAGGTGGGCTCTGTAGTCTTCTTCAAAGGAGGTTGCTGCCCTCTGAACTGTGAGGCGCCAAGATGCATGGTTGGAGGCAATATCAGCCCACTGGCGGTGGTCAATGTGGCAGGCACCAAGAGATTTCTTTAAGCAGTCCTTGTACCTCTTCTTTGGTGCACTTCTGTCTCGGTGGCCAGTGGAGAGCTCGCCATAGAACACGATCTTAGGAAGGCGATGGTCCTCCATTCTGGAGACGTGACCCACCTAGTGCAGTGTTGTATCCCAAAAATTGTCCAGAGCAAATATAGTATTCAGTAAATAAGCCTCATGATTTGAAATAAAAAGCAATAAATCATCCACATAAAAAGAAACTTTATGTTTAATTCCATTTATAATTAAATTCTCTAGATTCTTCAAGGGCTATTGCTAATGGTTCTAGTATTATATCAAACAGTAAAGGACTTAATGGACATCTTTGTCAGTTTCCCCAAAATACCTGGACATTTTTGACTGTCCTAAATTAAAACAATTTAAATCATAGGATGTGTATATAATATTTCAATCCAATTAATAAAATCTGGACCAAAATTAAATTTATTTAATATAGCAAATATTAATTTCCATTTAGATCAGTCAAATGCTTTTTCAGTGTTTAATGAAAGAACACATTCGATCATATGGGTAGTGGGCAAATATATTATATTCAATACTCAGTACATGTTTATAGTAAGAATAATGGTCTTTAATAAATATTGGTCAGAGTTAAGAATTGTTGGTGGAATATTTTCTAATCAATACACTATCACTTTAGATAAAATGTTCATATGAACATTAAGTAATGAAATTGTTTTACAAGAAGCACATTCTGTTGCTTCCTTTCCCCCACCCCACCCCCCCAAAAAACCCAAAATACTAGCCTCATAAAAGGTTGAGGTAAGCATTCCTTCTTTAATTTATTCTTCAAACTCAGAACTTAATGAGGCACAAGGCATTTAGAAAAAAAATATATAAAATTCTGCAGGAAATCCACCTGGACTTGAAGATTTAACAGACTGCATAGAACCAATAGTACCCTATTTTCTCCAAACATACCTTTGCTCATTGCAGCCAAAAAGTTCTATTTTAAATTTATCAGCCCACAGGACTTGATTCCAAAATGCATCAGGCTTGTCTAGATGCTCCCTTGCATACTTCTGATGCTGAATTTTGTGGTGAGTACCCAGGAAAGGTTTTCTTCTGATGACTCTTCCATGAAAGTGAAACAGTGCAGCACCACTCCAGATCTGCTAAATCTTCCTGAAGGTCTTTTGCAGTCAAACAGGGCTTTTTATCTTCCTTTCTAGCTTTCCAATGAGCAGTTCTCTTGGAAAGTTTTCTTGATCTTCCAAACCTCAGCTTGACCTCTACTTTATTAATTACATTACAAACTGAGGAAACAGCCACCTGAAAGTGTTTTGTTATCTTCTTGTAGCCTTCACCTTTTTTGTAGTCATTTTTAATTTTCAGAGCACTGAGCAGATGATTAGAGGAACCCATAGCTACTGATTGTTGGGACTAGGTTTGAGGAGTCAGGATCATTATAAAACTGAAATTTGCATCACCTGACCTTTCCTACTGATGACAGAGAACAAGCTAACAAGTCCTAACAAGCTAATTAAGGTCTGAAACCTTGGTAAAAAGTTATCTGAGATCTCAAATCTTTTGAAGGGTGTTCTAATCCTTTTTTTTTTCCACTCTAAAACTGTACAAAAGAAAATACACTAATCTTGCTTAAAATGTTGAAAGGAATGTATCATCTTTAATTTTATGATTTTGGAGATAAGTTCATCTTCCTTCAGTTAACTTTCAAAGTAACAGAAATTTTGACCAGGAGTGCTAGCACCTTTGCATACCACTATATCATGTTCCACTTGGCAGTCTTCAGACCAATCATATAAATGTAGAATCTTTTAATCTCAAATAATAAGTCCACTGAACTACTATTTTTCCCTTTTTCTTTTCCCATTCCCTGCCCCTTCCATTCTTGTCCCTTACAATTGAGCCTCTTGTCCATTCTTATCCCTGTTCCTCAATGGTTTGTTCCTTCTCAACCCTTATTTTCCCCTTTGATTCTTTCTCTCTCTGCCCCTTCTCTTCCATCTCATCTCTCATTATACCATTATTGTTACCTTCTCATTTGGCAGTCTTTGTCCTTATTTATCACCACCCTAACCTGTATGACTTGTCTTACTCCACCTCACCCTTTTACCCTTCTTACTTCTCTCTCCCTGTTTAGCGTTTGCTCATTGAGTGTCTGTCCCTTATCAGCTGGCACAGTTAGTGGACTGGTTAGCGCAAAGCTGTTACAGCGCCATCAATTGGGACAGGGGTTCGAATCCCACACTATCTGTAAGGAGTTGGTACTTCTCCCTATGTGTGCATGGGTTTTACCCGGTTTCCTCCCATCATTCAAAATGTTCTGGAGTTGTAGGTTAATTGGGTGGTACAGGCTCATGGGTGAAAATGGCCTTTTACTGTCCAGTATGTCTAAATTTTAAAAAAAACTTCTTTCACTTCTTCCTGGTCCACCAATCATCCACTGTCCCAGGCTTACTCTTCCCACCCTGACTTCATTATATCAGTTCTCTCTCCTCCTTACTCTTAATCCTGATGAAGATATTATGTCGGCAATGATGACCATTCCTTTTCTCCCACTGATACCTCTTGACCTGCTGAGTTCCTCCTCCAGCAGAATATGTTTGGCTTCAGATTCCAGCATCTGCACCGTCCCTTGAGCCATCAACCTATCATTGTTGCTGCATGGAGACAGCTGACACTGTGAAGGCAATGAAAGCTGGCAGAAATTTAATTTGAATTAGGTTTAAACCATGCATATCACTCCTGCTGGGGTAGTGAGGTGTATCTATTGAATGTAAATTCAATTGCATTTTGGGAAAATTTAAAAAAAAAAGATTCTCCTCCTGACATTTCATGCTTAAATTAATTCCGAAAAAAAAAAACTAAATACTTGATCCTTCAGATACAGTGTCCTTTTATAAATGTGGTTCCATTACAAATCCACACATGCTCCTTTTGTATGCTTTTGCATGAAGTGTCTACAGCTGTGGGATAACATCTTTGAACTCATGATGTCATCCGATGACTGTGTTCAAACCAAGTTTTTCCAAGTTTGATTAGAGACAGGCCAACAAGCAAATCTAGTGTTTGCCAGATTTGTTTAATCGCTCTTCATGTTCTGCAAGTTCCATTTGATTGTTTCACTGCAAAAAGAGGCAAAGCACAAGCATGAGTGAAACATAAAAGTCTGTAGATGATGTGATTGGAAGAAAAACCCACCAAAATGCTGGAGGAACTTATCCGGTCCTGCAGCATCCATAAGAGAAAAGATATATTGCTGACATTCCGGACTCGAGCCCTTCTTCAAGGGATCAGCAGAATGAACAAATATACAGGCAATCTCAGAATTAAAAAAAGCGGTGGTGGCTGGGGAAGGAGTCCAGAGCAACAAAAGGAGTTAATTGTATATGATAAGGGTGAGAATTTATTAGTTCTGTGTGAAAAGAGACAGGAAAAAAGGAGAGAGAAACAGAGATTGGGAAGGCAACGGAGGAAGTGGGGGGGGGGGGGTAATGAAAGCACCCCACAATTTTTACATTTTTAAAATAGCATTCTTCTTATAATGATAATTTCCTGGGTTATTAACAAAAGAACATGTGGCATTTCAAGATGATAAAGATACAAATTTCAATACATTATCAAACTTCTCCCTTTGGTCTTTACTTGGCCTGGGCTTTAACTCATTGACATCTAGGGAGCATAGCTGTCCTAAATATCCAACAGTAGTTCATTGGTATTGGGACATCTGTTACCAATAACCAGCCTGACTATGACCCAGCTTGTCTGGGTGAAGGTTAAGGTTGATGAGGAGTTGTAGGAGAGTCCCTGAGAAAGAAATTCCTTTGCAGAAAGGAATCCAATCAGAGACTGTTTTGCAATGGAGGCCCAGAGGCCCAAATGTGGAAGGAATATCTAGATAGAGAAGTATGGGTAAGCCAATTGAATTTTGATTGGGTAGGAAGAATTTAATGGTTCCCCAGGAGTGAGGCTGCAAAGAGAGTAGCGGCTTTGATGGAGGTGAGGAGAGAGAGCAAATAGTTTATATTTACTGGTGGTCTTGTTTGGATTGAAGGAAGCAATGCTACTCTATCCACATAAAAGATGTTAGTGTTGAACTGCGTGGAAGTACATTGAATGTACACCAGAGAAATGGGTCACTAAAATCCATCAAGATCATGCTAGCATTCATACTCCCCTCCTTCCACCATGTGTGATCTAACTCCAATTCCAATTTATTTTAATTTCATGCTTACTCAGTCTTTATTACATTGCTGCTACATTTATGTTCAGGCTCTCCTTACCTTCCCTATTCAATAGGTAAGTGACCAAGCTGCAAGCTCTTTCCTGATGTGTTTATCTTTGGAATATTTTTATGATCCTTCTGAATGTATTCTTTCATCTTTCATTCTTTCCAAAACCACATTTTTATAAAATGATAGCCATGTAATTTGGATTCATACAGATTAGTATAACTTCACTACCAAATATTTTTTAAGCACACTTCTTGAAGTAAATACTCATTTTTGGTTAGAGTCATACACCATAAAGTCAGGGCCTACAATCAATCACATCCATGCTGACCATTATGGGTAATTATTGTCTTCAGCAATGGAACATCAATCAATACCCTGCTCATGTCCACATGTTGTTTGAATGATATTTAATGGGTTTTTTTTAATTGCTGGAAGAACTTGCAGTAATGTTAACACATATACTTATTGATATATTTGCTTCTCTAAGTAAATATGATTTTTGTAATCCCAAATATGGCTGTGCTAATATCTATTTGCCATTAATACTGCATTGCACAACTTCCTGTAACTCATTCAGTTCTCCCAAATCAACATTTATGATTCCTCTGAGGTTGATCATTGAGATTTAGAAATTGTCACTGTGAACAATTGAACTTTTTGTGGCGATACAACCACTACACTTGCTACACTCCTACTAGCCATTGTACTTGCAGGGGGCAATCAAGCAGGTAGGTAGCTCAGGAAACTGGCCACACCTCCCTGCTGTCAATCATTGGCTTGTCTAAAGATTCGAGCCGGCTCCTTCGGGGGACAGTCAGATATGTGGAGCCAGCAAAGATACTGAGACCTGGTGTGTATAAGTTTAAGCTCATTAAAGCCTTTTGTACAGTCTGTGGACTTTGTACCAGAATTATTGACACAGCAGCACTCACAATTTAAAATTAAAAGGACCAGGGAGAAGTTCCTCACCATCGAGAGGCTGGATATTGACCATCAACACCCATACACTCAGCATACTTAGAGATTTGGAAGCATGTGATTAAGGCTATCATCCACATCAGGCTGAAGTCATCAACAGTAGCCAGAAGAAACTCATGATACTACACACCAAGCTGGGCCCGCATGCGTTCCAGGCTATCCGAGATGGCACAGATTTCATACAAGCAATGGTCATCCTGGAAGGCATGTACCAGCCCCCAACAAACATGATCTATGCTCGGTACCTGGTCAGCATCAGGATACAGCAACCAGGTGAGACAGGTGAGGAGCACAGCAAGAACTAGCACACCTGTGCATGATCAAAGCTGGAGTGAAAGCTGGAGAGGTGGAGTGACTCATCTGAGATGCCTGGTGGCGATGATTATGGACAGAGACTATTGGAGGAGAATAATGCCTCCCTTACCAAGATCATGGAGGTGGTCCACTCTCTAGAAGCTGCAGCTCACTACGTAGCAGCCTTCAATGCTTGCCTCCCCCAACCTCTGGTTTGGCCAACATTGACAACTGCAGTCACTGAGGGGCCCCACATGGAAGAGGTTATTGCTGCTGCCAATGCAATCCACCCCTATAAGTTTGGGTCAGAGAGGGGGAGGCAGCGACCAGAACGGGCAATGGAAGAGGAGGTTTGTTACTTATAGAGAGTTGGAGGATAACCTTTCTGGCAAGAATAATGAACCCTCCTAACCCCTCTGCATAAACCTATGGCCTGGAATAATGGTGTGCTCAGCACCGGTATCTACTAACATCATTCATTGCTGTGTGTCCCCCTTTTTTGCAGTAAATTGCCACAGGAATATATAGCATTGGATCACCTGGGTGAGACAGAACCGCTGAATAGATCTGCCGGCAGCTCTGGGAGGGGGATGGCGGTCTGCCACCCTGCAGGTGAAAGAACTATACAGGCCCTTTGGCCCACAAAGTTGTAATGAACATGTCCCTACCTTAGAAATTTCTAGGCTTTCACATAGCACTCTATGACCTCCATATTCCTATCCAAAAGATTCTTAAAGGACCCTAATGTATCTACCTCCACTACCATTGCCAGCAGCTCATTTCATGCACCCACCACTCTCTGTGTAAAAGAAAATTACCTGATATCTCCTCTGTACCTACTCACCTGCACCTTAAACCCATGTCCTCTTGTGGGAACAATTTCAGCCCTCAGAAAAACCTTTTGACTATTTACACTATCAATGCCTCTCATCATCTTAGACTCCTCTATCAAGTCACCTCTCATCCTCACTTCTCCAAGGAGAAAAGGCCAAGTTCACTCAACCTGTTTTCATAAGGCAAAATCCTTGTAAATCTCCTCTGCAACCTTTCTATGGCTTCCATATCCTTCCAGTACTGAGGCAACCACAAGTAGGCGCAGTATTCAGAATCAGAATCAGAATCTATTGTCATGAACAAGACACAAAATTCCGTGTTTTGCAGTAGCAACATAGAGCAAACATTCATGTTATGAACCATCTTACAACATTAATATTTAAAAAAAAGAGTAAAAATACAAGTGCATGAAAAATTAAGGCAGTGTCTTTTGTTCATTCGGCTCTGGATGATGGTGTCACGGTAGTGCCTGCAGTGGCTTTTTCAAACCTGATGCTACCACAACGGTTAAGTAAGGTGCTATGCAACAATTTTTAATTGATGAACATTGTACAGTTGAGTGTTGTTGAGATATGGAGCAGAGGAAATGTCTGAACCACAAAGTAAGGTACAGACCTTTGGAAGAAGGTTTAGGTACTGCACAGCCTGGTCTGCTGTGGTGATCCGGCCTCTGTTTGGAGAACGAGTCATCCAGACTTTACTGTCGTTTGTTGCCAGTGGCTGAGAAGGAGACAGAGTGGCAGGTTATGGGGAGGAGTGCCGGAGCGGGCTTCATCTTGCGCTGGAAGGATCTGGAGGTCTGTGTTTTCTGTGGTGGAAATGTCAGTTTCCATCAGATTCGTGAATACAATACGATACTTTTATCATCATTTAAGACAAAACTCTAAAACAGTACACAGTAATAAATGAAATAACATTCCTCCAAACCATAATGCCGCCTAGGCATCACAAGATTACACAAAAACAACATAGACAGCACTACACCCTTCCTATATCAGACAAAACAAAATAAAAAAACTGCACGAGAATGGAACACACCAAAGTAAGGTACGAAGCGGCCATGTCGAATGCTGGCGTGGATGTTCTGGAGGCTGTACCATCTTGGAGAGCAGGGTTCTGCGGCAGATGGTGGGGTCGACAAGGAAGTTATAGGTGTGATAGTACAGATTCTATCACCAATGTTTATATGTACATATGTACAGATGGTAGTGTAGGATGACTGTGATTGGCTGAGTGTATAAGACCTACTGGCAGGTCTTAAAGGTCTTAAAGGATTGCTCCTAGCCAGACCAGGTCATTCTGGACTGGTCGACCTACTTGTGATATCCTCCAGTCTTCTAGTTAATAAAAACCTTGGTTTGGATCAACAAGTCTTTGCTTCTTTCGACGCATATTACAATAGGGTCTCTCTATCACTGCTTTGCTGAACCTTGCAGGCCTGTATGGATATGTGAACTGTGTGATGGTTCTTCACTTCAAGCTACTAGACTTTTTAAAATCTAAGTCTATGAAAATCTAACTTATCCCTGCTGTGACTATGTCTATTTTTTTTTGCCATCTTTTGCAGTATTGTTTGCACTTTTTTTCTTCTCTGTGAAGGTGTGTTCCATTCTCGTGCAGTTTTTTTCTTTTGTTTTGTCTGATTATAGGAAGGGTGTAGTGCTGTCTATGTTGTTTCTGTGTAATCTTGTGATGCCTAGGTGGCATTATGGTTTGGAGGAATGTTATTTCATTTATTACTGTGTACTGTTTTAGAGTTTTGTCTTAAATGATGATAAAAGTATCGTATCATATTCATGAATCTGATGGCAGCGGGGAAGAAACTGACCTTATGCCGCTGAGTGCTCATCTTTAGGCTCCTGTACCCTTTTCCCAATAGTACCAGAGTGAAGAGGGCATGGCTTAGGTGGTGGGGATCTTTGAGGATAGAGGCTGCTTTTTTAAGACGCCACCTCATGTGGATATCCTTGATGGAGTGGAGTCTGGTGCCTGTAATGTTGCAGGCCAAGTTAACAACCCTCTAGAGTTTTTCCTTGTCCTGGTGACATCCCAAATCTCCTCAAGTACCTCACAAAATATAGCTGTTCGTGGGCCTCTCACCAGGGTCCTATGTAGCTGCAACATTACCTCTTGGCTCATAAATTAATTTCCATGATTAATGAAAGTCAATACACCGAATGCCTTCTTAACCTCAGAATCAACCCGCGGAGCTGCTTTGATCCTATGGTCTCAGACTCCAAGATCCCTCTGATCTTCCACACTGCCAACAATCTTACCATTAATACTATATTCTGCCATCATATTTGACCTACCATAATAAACCACTTCATACTTATCTGGGTTGAACTCCATCTGCCACTTCTCAGCCTGGTTTTGCATCCTATCAATGTCCTGCTGTAACCTCCACACTATCCACAGCACCTCTAAGCTTTGTGTCATCAGCAAACTTACTTATCCATTCCTCCACTTCCTCATCCAGGTCATTTACAAAAATCATGAAGAGTAAGGGTCCCAGGGAACACCACTGGTCACCAACCTCCATGGAGAATATGACCTGTGTACAATCACTCTTTGCCTTCTGTGGGCAAGCTCGTTCAAGATCCACTAAGCAATGTCCCTTTGCATCTCTTGCCTCCTTACTTTCTCAATAAGCCTTGCATGGGGAACCTTCTCAAATGCCTTGCTGAAATCCATATAAACTACATTTACTGCTCTTCCTTAATTAATATGCTTTGTCACATCCTCAAAAAATTCAATCAGGCTCGTAAGGCACAACCTGTTCTTGACAAAGCCATGCTAATTATTCCTAATCATTTTAAACCTCTCCAAATGTTCATAAATCTTAGGATCTTTTCCAATAAATTACGAAACTTTAAGTGAAGTAGGACTCCCTGGTCTATAATTTCCTGGGCTATCTCTATTCCCTTTCTTGAATAAGGGAACAACATCCGCAACCTTCCAATCCTACAGTACTCTCCCATCCCCATTGATGATTCAAAGATCATCGCCAGAGGTTCATCAATCTCTTCTCTTGTCTCCCACAGTAACTTGGGGTTTATTTTCCCTGGTCCCAATGACTTATCGAACTTGATGTGTTCTAAAAGCTCCAGCATATGCTTTCTCTTAATATCTATATACTCAAGCTTTTCAGTTTGCTGCAAGTCATCACTACAATCTCCATGATATTTCCTGGGCTATATCCTCTCACATCAGGGATCTAAGCTCTCCCCTGATGGAGTCAGGACCCACCTCTAGAAGGTTGAATTAGAAGCTCCAACCCTATGGAACTTCTCCCAGCAATGCTCTTTCCAGAGAGCATACATGGTGGACATGGGAATTATATGAAAACAAGCATGATCCATGCCAGTGCATATTATATCCAAATACTTGTCTCTTTTGTCACCGGCAAGGTGACATCACTGCGCTTTGTCTCAGCCCTGTAAACCTGAACAGGTGCATCCCGCTCCATGTACTCTTGTCCTTCCAGGAAGATAATAGCCTTCCAGATGGTTTTCCAAATCCACTGTTTCAATGAGGGATAAGTTCACACCTCTAAAGTGGGGACACATGGTGGTCACTAAGGAGCCCACCAGGACATCATCTACCCTTGTTTTCTCAGGAAAATGGTGCTCATGAATGCCCTGTAGTTGCCCATGAATAGTGCCCACACTCTAATGACCCTTGTCCCTTCACTGATGGTGTACCACTGCAGCTGGCCTTGTATGACCCATTCTAGAAGGGTAGGGAAGCTGGCACTCACTGCAGTCACTACCCAATCCCAGAGGGTGATGTTGTCACTGAGCCCTTCTTGCAGCACCCACAGTGCTTTGTTAATCATCAGTTGATTAGACAAATTGCCTGAGGTGCTCACTTCCAGGTGAGAGAGGCAAATATTCGGGGCGCTCTCTTCCCACAGCCTTAGCAGCCGTATGCAGCTAGGTATTCTCCTGGCTGCCAACAGTATTGGTCCCATAACTTTGCTCCTTGATGGAGCAGTCTTGAGTTTATAGTGTGTTTCCACAGCAACTACATACGTACACACCTGAGATTCCCCCATTTTCAGCTATTTCCATATTTTGGAGGTGTCGGCAGGGTGCCCTAGTGGTGGGTCTGGGACCTCCTGGTCACTGGTCAAGCTTGCAAAGGCTTAAGCATACAGTGGGGAGATGCATGTAATAAGACTCAGTTACCTCATAGTCATCACTGTCCATCCATGCATCTTCATTCACTGACCACATGTCAACCTCTTTCCCCCATTAGACAATGGCTATGACCTTAATTGGGTCAAGCTGCCAGCCAGACCAGCAAGCCACCTGCAAGTTGCTGTATTTTAATCAGCTTGCAAGTTGCATCTGCATCCTTGATTTCGAGGTTGGTGGCAGTCTGTGCTACCAATTCTATATATTTCTAGGCACTCTGTTAACCTAACTCTTCTATAATTCCTCAGTGGTGTCTCAGGATATACACCATAAGCCAAAGGCCTATCTTCATGACTCCCTGCTGTCTGGGGAAATCCCAGTGCCCTAATTCCCTCTTACTAGCTGTGGAGCCCTTCCTGTTGGCACTGTTCAGGAGTAAACATGCCATAACACACCCACACCCACACACACCCACCCACAACCACCCACACCCACCCACACGCACCCACCCACACCTGCCCACACCCACCCACAACCACACCCACACCCACAAACACCCACACATGCCCACACCCACACCCACAAATACCCACATACAAACACCCACACATACCCACACACGCCCAACCCACAAACACCCACACACACAAACACCCACACACACAAACACCCACACATATCCACACACAACCACACCCACACACACCCACACCCACAAACCCACACCCACACATGCCCACACCCGCACCCGCCCACACTCACGCGCCCACACCAACAAACACCCACACCAACAAACACCCAAATACACCCACACCCACATGCACCCACTCACACCTGCACACACCCACCCACAACCACCCACACCCACCCACACGCACCCACCCACACCTGCCCACACCCACCCACAACCACACCCACACCCACAAACACCCACACATGCCCACACCCACAAACACCCACACATGCCCACACCCATGCCCACACCCACACCCACAAATACCCACATACAAACACCCACACATATCCACACATGCCCAACCCACAAACACCCACACACACAAACACCCACACATATCCACACACAACCACACCCACACCCACAAACCCACACCCACACATGCCCACACTCACACACCCACACTCATACGCCCACACCAACAAACACCCACACCAACAAACACCCAAATACACCCACACCCACATGCACCCACTCACACCTGCACACACCCAGCCACAACCACACCCACAGACACCCACACACGCCCACATCTACACCCACAAAGACCCCCACACAAAAACACCCACACATACCCATAAACGCCTACACCTACAAACACCCACCCACACACACTCACACCCACAAGCTCACATCCACTCACACTCACACAAGCCCACACCCACACCCATAAACACCCACACATGCCCACACCCACAAACACCCACACACACCCACACCCATAAACACCCACACCCACACATGTGCTTGTTTGTATAATTTCAAACATCATGACTGGAGGTGTGTGCCATAACTTCTTGAATCCTTCTCACAAAGCCAACTGTTGCGTGGGAAGGAAAAAGTGGGGTCGGTTCAAAGAGAATGAGACTGGAGACAGGCTAAATGCAGAAATAATCTTTATTAAAATACACATGAGGGGATTGCAAAAGGGATAGCACATGCAAGTATTGTGCATGCCTTACCAACAATTCCTCCAGGATTGTCCAGAGTAAGGTTTGTCTCAGGACCAAAGAGCAAAAGAGGAAGAGCTACTGCACTTTATAGTACAGTAAGCTAGTGACAATGGCCCAGGTAATCAGTAAGTAATTTAAAGGGTCTAGTGGCAGGTGATGTGACTTCCCGATAGGTTCCATCGGAAAGGCACATGACCCTCCATAATCCACATTCCCACCAGATTCTAAGTGTAGGGGGTCACATGACTCTCCACAATGCACCTGTTCATGATTTGTGAATGACAGCCAGTATTTAATCCAGGTGTTTTACTGTGACTGATTGGTTGGTATAAAATTGTGCTGTATTGCAGTTGACACTGTGCTGTCATCTTTTTCTTTTGTGTTGTGAAGGCAGCAAGTCACATGTTGAAAATAACTATAATATCAAAGACTGCTTTTAAACCACTGCTACCAGAACAATGGGGGCTGTATAATATTTGAACTGGCCAGACTCCCATGGCAAATCTCTCTTCAAGATTTCATTCATGATTGAGAGGCACATCAACCTGTATATGGATTGAAGGTATTCCCCGATAAATCTATTGCTGTGAACACATGACATATTGAGAGTAGACGAGGAAGCAGTGAGGGGAACAGCAAGGCCCTAGTGACAGAAGTAGAGAAGAGGTTGTGAAGTAGTCACAAATCAGCTGTGAGGGGGCAGTAAATTGTTCAGCATTGGCACACAGTCTGGAGCAGCAGGGACTCAGTGGAGTGGCAGAGAGGTGGTAATGAGGAAGGAGCATAGAACTAAGGAGATGGTGAATGGAATAGTGATGAGGGAACAGTGATGAGGGGATGCCTGGCAAGATGGATCAGCTTAATTTGGCATCATGGTCAGCAGAGACATCACGAGCCAAAGGGACCTATATCTGTGTTGTACTTTTCTATAAACTGTTCTAATGGGGAAGCAGCAAGAACAAAGCCATTTGTCTCTTTCAACTTGTGACAGTGCACCACCAAAATAAAACTCTTCTGAACAAACCTCAAAGTGATTTGCATGGTCACAACACAAGAAACAAAAGCAGGAGTTAGCAAATCAGTCCCTGATGCTCCATAGCTGTTCAATACATTTGCATAATTTTTCATCTAAAATCGAATTTTATTACACAAACTCCAAATCCTTTGATTCCCTTCATAGAGCTAATAAATCACAATCAGAATTTATTGTCATGAAAAAAGTCACACAAAATTTGTTGTTTTGCGGCATTAATATAAACTTACTTACAAAAATAAATAAAAATATTGCATTAACCAAATCGTCTTTGGTTCAGTGATCATTCAGATATAGGATGGCAGCAGGGAAGAAGCCATCTTTGTGCTCCTGACTCCTTGTCATTAGGCTCCTGTACCTTCCCCGCCCCACCTCCCCAATGGTAACATAGTGAAGAGGGCATGGCCTGGGTGGTGGGGGTCTTTGAGGCTGCTTTCTTAAGACATGGTCTCTTCTAGATATCTATCATCTACCTCCACAGCCAGCTTCTAAATCCCAGAATGCAATTTGCTGGACATAGGAAATTATTATTTTATCAATCCCATTAAATTCTATATTGCTGATGGCTTCTTATTAATTCTTCCTATTCACTCTTGACCCATTTTCGTTCACTATTTCCAGAAGGTTTTCTGGGCCAACATTTATGCAGGTAGACACAAACTACTGTATTTTTATAATTTCTCTGCCATTTCCTAATTTTCCAATGGAAGTTCTCCTAGCTCATTCTTTTCCTGATCTTCCCAGTTTTTTTTAACATAGCTTTAAAAGCTGATACAAATGGTTTTTACATTTGTCACTAGTTTATTCAGATATTATTTCCTTATCAAAGCCTTGTTCCTTTCTTGTGGCATTCTGACATTTTTAAGCCAACTCTTCTTTATTCTTTATGTAATGTGAACCTTTTTCCTTTTGATCTGACATTACCTTCAACTTCAGATCGTCATGGGTGGTAATTTTTCCTGTATATTTTACTGTATAGGAAAAACATTAATATTTATAACTTGCAAATTCTGTTTTACAGTTTTAACTGTGAGCTATTGCTGGTTTGTGGCCATACCAATTAATGTAGTTTCCCAATATATCTTATTCTTCCTTTCATGGTTTACTTTATTCAAATTTAAATTAATTTCAAATTAAACAATATCACTTTCAGTCATTTAAATTTGTCTTATTAAGCAATACTAAATAAAGCTGTTTCATTGTTGGTTCAGAGCATACTGATCATGAAAACCTCTACACACTCCATGAATTTATCCTCCGTACTGCTGTTGTTAATTTAGATGTCAGTTTGTTTATAGGGCATATAACGTAGAACATTATAGCACAGAACAGGCCCTTCAGCCCATGTTGTTGTGCCAACCTATCTAAACAACACCACAACAATCTAATGTTTCCCTACCTCACACCCATAACATTTTTTTACATCAGTGTGCATACCTCTTACCCCTTTTACACAGCCATTAAAAGACAGGAATTAACCAAATTTTTACACTCCACTTACCTGTATAAATGCAAAAAAAACATGGTATGGGGGGGGGGGAGTGGTGGAGGGGTGTCATTTACATCTCGGTACTGACCCACCAAGGTAAGTAGTATCAGAACCGATGCATTTCACATTGGCTCCTGTCTAACAGGCTGACCCGCCTTCCTGGGTGTAGGGAAGTCGAAGGCTGTGACACATCAATGATGTTGAATGCGTGTGACTTACCAGCAGGAGATTCAAAGGTCACGACCATCAGAATCTAATGAAAAATAATATTAACTGTACTATGTTGACAAATTGGGTTGATGAAGAGAGTTCCTTACCCTCAGAGGGGAAGAGGAAATACACAAAACATTTAACAGGAACTGTGACAGATGGGCCATTATATGAAAGGCTGGCGCTACAGCTGATGGAGCACAACTTTATTCAGGAAAAGGCACAGATAATAAATAGGCTGTAGACCCTGAGGAAAAAAAAATCATCAGGTCAATGATCACAATGCCAGGAGTACCAGAGGAGAGTTGGACTGGCCCTATTCTGACCAGCGCTATGCCATTTGGGGGACAGGCCACTCCACAGAGCCTGTTGTCCTTCTGAGCAATATGGAGGATGAAACCCCCCGAGACTGTTCCAGCTGCATCTCCGGCCTCCTGCATCAGTGCTGCTGATAGAGACATAACTGGCTTGGAGACAGATGCCACCAATACAAATACTGAATCCATTACTATATATATATAAAAAAATAAAATAATGATAATAATGCACAAAAAGTAAGGTGATGTCTTTGGTTCATTGATTATTCAGGAATCTGATGGCAGCGGGGAAGAAGCTGTCCTTGTGCTCATCTTTAGGCTCCTGTACCTTTTCCCTGATGGTAGCAGAATGAAGAGGGCATGGCCTGGGTAGTGGAGGTCTTTGAGGATAGAGGCTGATTTTTTTATGACACCCCCTCATGTGGACATCCTCGATGGAGTGAAGTCTGGTGACTGTGATGTCGTAGGCCGAGTTAACAAACTTTTGGAGTTTATTCTTGCTCTGAGAGTTGATGCCTTTATACCAGGTGGTGATGCAACCAGTCAGAATGCTCTCCATGGAACACCTGTAGATGCTTATAGAAGTATTTGTTAACATACCAAACCTCCTTAGACATTTCACAATGTATAGACGCTGGCGAACCTTTTCACTTGCCATGAAAGAAAAAAAACAGAAAATGGCGAAAGTACATGGGGGAATCAAGGGAGATGCTACAGGCCATGGACCATGATGATGCTGGGAGGGATCACCCTTGATAGGGCATGAGCAGAAGGAGGTGGAGAAGGAGGCTGACGGACAGGAGCAGGCTCCGCGCTTTGATGTCTTTTGCAGAATAATTAAAGACTTTCAGCAGGAGATGCATGAACGGACCTCCCATCTGCGGGAGATGATTTGACACATGGCAACTCCTGCACCACATAGACCTGTACCTGCTCCTCAGCACCAATGTTTTGCAGGACATCACCATGCTCCTGCAACACCACAGCAGCATAATTCACCACCATCAAGTCATGATGATAGCCTCCACTGCACAAAGAGGGATACAAATCATTTCATCCTTCTTCCTCCAGCTGTTAGAATGATTTAATGGTTGCCTTCACTGTGTTGTCCATTAAAACGTGTTTATTGGTGTTTTGTTTAGGTTGATAGCTAGTCACGGTTGAATTCACCCTTTTCATTGTTAATGTTATTTACATATTTCATTTGCACTACTGTTTTGTGTCAGGTGCAATAAAAATTAACTAAAATGCATTATTTATTTGCATAATTCCTTTACAAAATGGACATAATTGTTTCATGGATAGCCTGGTGAATCCATGATTGTGAACCCTGATAAACAACTTGACCAGGCTCAGGGAGATTGGGTCATTCAGTGATCAACTTGAGCATGAAGTGCTCCTTGTTAATTTCACATATATTGTGTAGGACACAATAGGCAACAACAATGTCTGATGCCAAAGTGATTCAAAAATCAAGTCGCTTGGCCAGGTGACCTTTGAGTCGTCCAAAAGCATTCTCAACAACTATCCTTGCTGAGCTCAAATGATAGTTGAAGCTTCACTGCCATTAATGGAGAGCTTGATAGTTAGGGAACCCCTTCATTAGCCAATTCCTGAGGGGGTAAGCGGGGTCTCCGATTAGAAGCACGGGGAATTCCACTCCATTAATTGTTTTGGATTTCTGTTGGATCTGCAACCTCTGACAGAATAAACAGTAAGTTTGCCAATTGCGTAATGCAAGGATTTAACCTCATCCTCAGTCAGCCATTCCTCCAGTATAATATATATTTATATATATAAAAATTCACCTTGATTGAATCCTATATGATTGCATGTGACAAGTAAAAATGATTGATCACTAGAAATATACATTCATCACTGTACAATGGAGGATTTAGACTCGTTTCACATGGGAAGAGATACCCACAGTCTATAGATTAGCAAATTAGCTAAAACTTTAGCATCATGCGTGTGACCAGGCCAACCCACAAACACATCTGCAAAGTTGGAACAACAAAAGCACAGTGTTTTGTTCAACATATGAAGCACATTAATTGATGAAGACATAATTGTAACTCAGGCCATGATCCTTGCCGGCAGTTGTGGTCAACAACAGCTTGAAGAACAATAGAGTGCCATCCTTTCTGATTGTCATAAGCTACTGTGTCATCATGGGGGGGGGGGGGGGGCAATGATGGGAATATGCATGCAATTGATGGCACCAATACCCATTGAATACCCCTGTTCTGCAAATCCGTCCATTGTCTCCTGATGACGTGCACCACAGCAGGTCAACGAAACTTTTAAAAAGGGTCTTCTTCAATGTTCCACTAACTTGATACATCAACACACACAGTGGTGACATGTACATAAAAAATACAACTAATGAATGAACGTTCATATGGGGAGCATACCACCACCGAAAAACAGCGAGTCTGAGCTGAGATTTCAGAGACCTTTGCCACTTTGTTGTTCTTGCTCGAGGAGTTCCAATACAAACTCAAGTATTCTGAGACATTCAAAAAACGACTGTGCCATTCATCTTCATCAAAATTGACAAGGACATTGGAGCAGAACATGGGCCTATGTGGTCTTTCTCTCCTCCACATTTTTTCTGATAGCAACGCAAGAATACTAAAAAGAGCCAAATGTTTCCACCTATGGCTTCTCAGCTCCACGCACCTTTCTGCCTCAAATAGCTCTTTGCTTCTCTTCAATTTCTCCTTGAACAATTTTCTGATTGCATGCACATGTTGTTCATATGGATCCAATAACGTACACATCAAATTGTTGAAAATTTGCTTGCATTTGAAGAGTGCCATAAATGTGCATGACTAATATATGCACCTTGGTAGTGCTCACCATTATTGTGTACAGAAAGCTATCACTGCCCGGTATGTACATTGTACATAACACAGGAAGCAGACGCTGTAATGCTATAGGCCTCGCCTCCTTTTGCTCTTGGATGTTGGGTTCCTATGTAAAAGGTCGCACAGACCTGGCTTTTCTTGGTTCACACACCAATTAAGTGGGATCTCTGTCTAAAAGTGGTACAATATTCTTTTGCATGTCCACTAACATCCCTGTAATGAATTCCAGGCACCCACTTACTAGCCCCTTTTATACTGGAAGAAAAGCGAATGTAAAGGCAGATATTCTTCATTTTCATATCGGTTCACTTACCTTCATGAAAGCTCTGAGGGAACTCCAATCCATCTAGGGGGTACACTCAGAGATGGAATGAGTCACTTCACCCCTCTGGAAAGGCAATGCTGCTAAAAGTGGCTGCAAAGGGGCAGGCAGATGATGTTATGATGACATCATCAGCCTGCAACCTAAGAGTGCAAATTTTAAAGCTCTCAGAGTGCTCACATCATTACTCTGTTCATATGGGTGGGAGGGAATGTCTATATTAATTTTTCACTTGCCATTGCATATGGATGATATCACAACACAACTCGTCCTGCCTCCCTCAGCTCCGGAAGACAGCTCCCAACTCTTCTCTATGAAGGCATCACTGGATCTGCTTTATAGACCTCCTCCATAAAAAGGTAAATTCACCTTTTTTTTTCAATTGAGCCAGCTTTAATGCAAGGTTGAACCATAAAAGGAGTTACTTTCTGTCCTGGGTAAAAAAATATACCTCTGACATCTCCCTTAAACATTCTGCTACTTACCTTAAACAGATGTCCTTTGGGATTTGTTATTATCGTCCAAGGAAAAAAGTGTTGCTGGCCATCAACCCCATCTCAGCTTCTCAATTTTACACACCTCTAGTATCAGACTTGTTGTATCACAGGATATTTCATCCCTAATGTTGTTCGCCTTTTTAAACCATATTTCTATCAAGTATGTCTGTTCCTTCACGTTACGAACTCCGTGCGCACTTCCAATGAAATTTCCCACGTGTTTTACATAATTTAACATTTTTTTAAATTTATAACTACATAAAAATGAATTTATTACAAATAAGACATTTCATTTAATTATCTTGACATTCACTCCTCCTCAGGTCCGAGGATTTTTCTTGCATTGTTTGCTGAGTTTGTTTCATGACTGTAATCTTTAATGCTCTCATTGACGACCTGGTTGTGGTCTCAATGGCACACTACAAGCTGTTCCACTCCTCATATTATTCACTGCTGAGTTGCTTGATTTTCCTTGCAGAGACAATCTTTTGTAAACTGACTGCTTACTGTGTTCTTATGAGTCCCCTTTTTAAGCTGCTCTGATTGGTATTCTCAGACTTTTTCACTTCCTTTTGCCAAAGTCTGGAAATTTCTGATTAAAAATAGAAGTAAAATGAAGGATAAAGATTCACATTATGACAGTTCAATGATGGGACAAGCTGTGAGCAGCTTGTTTGCTCAACTCTCGTACTGCCTGCATTAAAGCTGAAAGCAATCGGCCTTGATTTGTGTCGGATTTCTGTTTCATCTTTTATTTTAAATTAATATCTGACCTAAATTCAAGCTTTTGGCTGATTTGAAATGAGATTTAGACCATTGCTGGAAGTACACGTGCCTCACTGAACAATGAAACATTTAGACTTACTTCACATGGGAAGAGATACTTGCCATGATCCTCAGCCTTTCAGTGGATGGACAAGTTGGCTAAAATTTGAGCACCATTTATGTGACCAGGCTATTACTACTCTGTCAATATTTGTCAAGTGCCTGAATAATCCAATTCAATAACATTCCTGAATGCCTTCCTCCACAAGTGCACAGATATGGTACATAAATAGTTTCCTGGTGTTCTTTTCTTTGTCTCCTGACACCTGAATATTTTGAATGAGTTCAGAAAAAAAATGATGTGCAGACAAAATTGTATTTCATACAATTAACAGTGAGAATGAGAACTTTTTTTCAACCTATATGATCAAATTTATTTCTATTCACAGCCACAACAAAGTGATTTACCAAGGTCAAAGCTGAGGGGGGATTGGAATGGAATTACAGCATGGACCCTGGCCACGTACAATTGCCTGTCATTGAATTTTTGTACAGTGACTCGCATTCTCATATCCCATCCAGTCAACTGCCATGTGACTTTGAGTGAACTCCACAACAGTGGAAGAATAACATGGCTTACAAAAAGAGCTGGAGTAATTGAATGGACACATATACTGCATAAACTTTATTCCCTGGAGCGTAGAACAATAAGGGGAGATTTGATAGAGGTATTCAAAAGGGGAATAGTCAAAATAAATGTACATTTTTCCACTGAGAGTAGGTGAGATACAAACCAGAGGACATGGGTTAAGAGTGAAAGGGTAAAAGTTTAGGGGGAATATCTTCACACAGTAGTGGGAAGTGTGGAACAAGCTGCCAGCTGAAATAATGAATGCCAGCTGAATTTTTAACATTTAAGAAGAATTTGGGGTACATGGATGGGAGAGATATGGGTGCAGGTCACTGGAACAACAGAGAATAAAGTGTGGCATGGACTAGAAGGGCCAAAGGCCCTATTTCTGTGTTGCAGTATTCTACAGTTATATAAATAATGAACAAAATACTGCAGTTATCCCAGGCAACTTCATCATTCATCACCATTATTTCCTATGACATTCAATTATATTTGGGTCCTCCACTTCTATTTAATATTCTTAACCATAATTATCCCTGCTAGTAATAACTTTAATTTTTTTTTTATATGGCTCACACTCATTTTGTAAACATGTAACAAGTATTTCCAAGTCTCAGTACATTGAGCATTCACACTAGATATCTATATCCATGTATTTTCTGGTGGCGTCTCCAAATTGGAAGCTTGGTGGATATTACTTTCCCTCACACAGAAACATTCAGCCGAATTAAGGCTGGAATCAATTATCTCTCAATACTTTGATCTGATTTTATTGAAAGGATACTGCTTGGCCATTCACAATTGCTTTCTACAGTAAACACAGGCTTATTATTTCCATGCCTATTAATTATATGCCTGAACTAAGTTAGCTGTTTGGAAAGCCAACCTATTCAAATTCTTCTTTGCTTTAAAAACACTCTTATCACCAGGTGCAAAATATCATGCACATTTCAGCTGTAACTGCAGCACACTATGAAACACACAACACCAATCCCGGCCATGGACCCTACACAGTTCCCAATGCCATGGCCATTCACTGGAACACCAACCTTGGCCACGGACCCCACAGAGTTCCCCATGCCACAGCCACTCACCAGAATACCAACACCAGACCCCTACTCTCCTGAGGTTATGACACTTCAACTGCCAACTCCAACGATGGACCAGAAGATGCTGGAGCCTCCTTTGCTGACTCACACCATGTGGCTTCTGAAACAGACTGTCGCAAGAGTCCTGATCTAGCCATTAAATCCCACTCAATTATCCCCCTCACTTCTCCTTCCACATCCCCCTCCACCCCTCCACACTCCATCCCTATCGCCCCCTGCCCGCCCATCTTTTCTCCTCTACCCAACCCTCAGATCTCATCTCTAGCTACCCTCCCTCCCTCTTTCCTCACAGAATGTACTGCATTTCTGAGGTCAGATATTTCTTGCTGCAATATTGAAAAGCAACTTTTCAAATGTCTTTAATCACATGACATCATTGCTAACTTTGAAGTTTATTCTCTTCAAAAAGAATGAGTTGATAGGGTTACAAATTGTCTGCTGAAGCCACAAGCAAAAATCAGCTATTTTGAGCAGATTTCTAACAAAGGTAAACAAGCATGGAGTCTTTTTATTTAACCAGATGTCCTCCTTGAGCATATCCCATTGTCCTAGATATTTTAATGAACAATCACTTCTGGTTTTATTGCCCTTTTTACCAGATTTTGTTTCTCTGAAAATGCTTTCTCTCTGAGTATAATCGCATGCCATCACTATGTTGAGAATTAAGAGTGCCTGTGTCCACCCAGAATTTTTTTTTTAACTAAAGATTAATAATAATACAATTGTGTCACAATGTGTTTGTGTGGAAAATGTCCCAAACTATTATAGTTCAGGCCCAATTCTGGAATGTCAGTTTGAAATTCAGCCTTAAAAATCCAGTGTGGACACAAAGGCTCTGATATTAATGCAAATAAATATTTATGAATTAGGTGGGAGAGATCATGATGACTGACTGTTGTAAAATCACAAAATTCTTGTTGAGTTGCTTCCTGACAAAACTCTCCTTTTCCTTTTCTAGAGGAAATGAAGTGAGTGGCTTTCAAAAAGCTTCCAGAACCCTTTTGTGGGTCAGCCAAAATAGTGACCATCTTTTATGGCAAGAGAGGCACACTAATCCCCCTTCAAAAGTGACCAGTCCTTTGGCCAAGGTGGGGTATACTCATGTTCCTTACAGAGAAAAATCAGGCAGATTGTTTATTACTACACTTTAGCACAATATTCCTTCAAAGAGATGCTTCCTTAAAAATGCTGGTTCCTTAAAAATGGTCCCAGATCAAATCGAGTACTTGCTTTAAAATGATAGTCATATGGTCTCCAGAGCCATATGCTCTCTTCTGAAGTAGTGAATTTGAGTACACATGGTCCCCAGACTGTCACCCCACAGTCAATCTCCAAGCTTGCAGGACTTGCAGCTTGATTTGTTCTCTTAAAGTGACAGTCCCACTCAAATGAAAATGAACTGTGAGCATATTATAACATAAATCGAGCTATTTCTCATTTGGTGTGGGGAATTTCTTTGTATTGAAGAACCTGATAGCAAAACAAAAATCTTGACTTTTTTTGGAGATACTAGCAACAACTAGATAATAATTAAAAATATAAATGGAATGCGATTTTGTTCTGATGAACTAAAGCATTGGCTCGTTCCATTTCCATAGAAACATTTATATATATATATATATATATATATATATATATATGTATATATGTATATATGTATATATATAGATATAGATATATATATATATATGTATATATATAGATATAGATATATATATATATATATATCTAGAGAGCAGATCCAAACTTTTCTGATTTTTACCCCAGAGTCTCAGCAGCATTTCACTTGATAGCTTTTTGATATTTGATTTTGGTGAACAAATACTATTAAATCCTCCATGCTTCCCATTTCTTTTAAAGATTTTGGTTCTAAAGCCATTCCAAAAAAAGCAGAATAATGCTTGCTGCCTCAAATAACATAGCCATACACTCACCCATGCCCACACCCACACAAATTCACACATTTACACACGCTCCCACACAATTTCACACATTTTCACAAGCACTTACACAAATTCACACATTTACATATGTACCCACTCACCCACACCATTTCTCTTTGGTTGCTTTCTTACACATATTGTCATATTAGCTTTTCCCATGACTTCATAAAGCACACAGTCACAACAATTGGATTAAGTCAGTCATATCATTGGATTTACCCCCTTTATTATGTAGGATGCTGAAGTAGATGCGTGCACTGATTCACTGGAGAGTCCCTTCCAATCACAATGGTTCACGCGGCTGGAGGAAAGGTATAGCTTCTTGTGGCATTTTGGTCATCAAGCTGGGATCACTTCTGGTATTGATCTAGCAGGTAGAAAAGTCATTCAAACATCTATAGGAGTATTCACATATCTCCTGTCTTCAAAGAAGACAAATAATTCTGCAGATTTAAAAAAATATTTATTGGCAAAACTATAATCTGACCATCCTTTATCCTTTCTGCAGCTAACTAGTGGTTTGCATCTTGCAGAGCAACTTCTGTATTTCTGTTCATTAAGTTTTCTGTGGATAAACATTCTATTTAAGTGTAGAACTCATTGCCAAAAGCTCTATGACCTTACCACTCCTTTGTTCTTGTAGTCTGTCACCATCGCAGATTTTCAGAGGACAACTCCATCCCAAATATCTTCCTCAGCACCACCTTCACTTGAGGAATAGA
This sequence comes from Narcine bancroftii, assembly GCF_036971445.1. Classification (NCBI taxonomy): domain Eukaryota; kingdom Metazoa; phylum Chordata; class Chondrichthyes; order Torpediniformes; family Narcinidae; genus Narcine; species Narcine bancroftii. The sequence continues at coordinate 142,119,405 of NC_091475.1, forward strand.
AGCAGGAAAAAGAGAAAAGAAAACATTATACCATAAAGTCAAAGATTTGTGGAATAATACAACCCAGAAACAAACCATTCAGCTCCTCAAGTTCCCATTGAATACCATGTAGTCCAACCACCCATTGGGTGAGCATGTTCTTCACATCATCTCTACCTCATATCTTTCCTTAAGCCTTAAGATACATCTAGGGAAAAGTTTTGTACTGCACAGTACATATCAGCAACTTACAATGTCTTTCCTGTCCCCTCTCAGCCTCCTCCACAGAAGACAAACCCAGCTTCTACAGAACGGTGGAAATTTCACAATACAGTGAGAGGCTATGCAACCCAAAACTTTTGGGATTGAAAAAGTGTTATCTTGTTCAAACAATCTTCCAGTGCCCACTCCTTGGATCTGCAAGTTACAACTTCAAGCTCAGTCCTAGGTCCCGAGTTCAAGCCTTCTATTATGCGCAGGGTGATAACAATTTCCCTTCTTACTTTCCTTCCAATTAATTTAGAAGCACACTCCTGTTTTTTAACTCCTCATCTGATAAAAAAATTGGGCCTCCTAATTTTAATTTTGAGGTCTGTTGTAATTATTTTTCCAACCCAATTAACTCTCCCAACATTTTTCTGCGGTTCAAAGAAGATCATTTCAACTTATTTAATTCTCTTTGCAGCTATACTGTTCCTTCCCAGATAACATACTTTTAAATCTCATCTGCATTCTCCACAGTATAATCACAGAGTTGTTGTAATGTAGTAACAAGAACTACTTGTATTAATCAAACTGAGTCAAACTAATGTTGTATACAGTTCCATTATAACCTTACTGCTCTTAAAATCCACGCCTTTGCCAATAAAGGACTGGATTGTGAATAGGAAACATCCTTTTGGATAACCATAGAAAACCAGTCCCTGAAAATTACAATGGACATCAAAGACACTCCACAGAAAACTTCATGGGCAGAAATACTGAGGGTACAATACAAGATGAAAACCATGGGATAGGTGTTGTACTTTGGATCTTGGTCAGTTCCTTTATGCCTCCACACTTTTGCCATCATTCTGATATAGATTAATCTTGGTCTCATCTAACCAAAAGATGTTTTCCAGAATTCTGCAGGTTCTTTTAAATATTTATTAACCATAACCATATAACCACTTACAGCACAGAACAGGCCAGTTCGGCCCTACTAGTCCATGCCGTAGCAAATCCCCACCCTCCTAGTCCCACTGACCAGCACCCGGTCCATACCCTTCTAGTCCCCTCCTATCCATGTAATGATCCAGTCTTTCCTTGAATTATAGTTAAAACTATAATCTGACCATCGTTTATCCTTTCTACAGCTAACTAGTGGTTTGCATCTTGCAGAGCAACTTCTGTGTTTCTGTTCATTAAGTTTTCTGTGGATAAACATTGACAGATTCACACCTGCCTCCTGAAGAGTTTTTCTGATCTGTCAGATATGCATTTGGGGATTTTTCTTCACTATCATGAGGATTCATCCAATCAACAACAGCAGAAGTCATCCTTGGAATACCAGTCCCTTTACAATTACTGAGCTCACCAGTACACCTGCTCTTCTTAATGATGATTTTCATAATCCTAACATTTGGATGATGTCTCTTACTAGTATATTCTTGCATTTTCAGCCTCCTAATGGCTCTTTTGACTTCCATTGAAACAACTCTGGTCCTCAAGTTGAAAACTGGCAACTACAAACTCCAAAAGTGATCAAAAGCTTAGTAGCAATCCTAGCTCTGTTATACCTGCACCAACAAAGCCATTAAACATACCTGAGTTATCATAAACACCTTTATGGTGCCCTGAAATTAGCGCACCATAATGTATTAGAAGTGTTACAATTTCTACATCGTCAAATCAAACTGTGTGCAAATAACCTTGAATTGAAATATGGACTCTGCACTTTAATTCCATATGGATTGTTTGATTACAAATTTAAAACTGTGGAGCACAGGGGCAAATAAAGGAAAAAGTGTCTTTGTCCCAAACATGATGGAGAACACTGTATATTCTGAGCTGTGTACAATTAAATTTCAGTAGCCACAACTGCTTTTTTTGTTCAATGCATGGCTTAAATCATTGGCCTGTTTTCCCCTTGATGTACATTGACATCAGTTTTACCAAGGTTATTTAATGCCTAACTTTATCAAGTGCCTTATATCAAGGGCAGTAATTCTCACCTCATCACTGAAAAATCAGCACTTTGGCCCATGTTTGGACAGATGCTGTGATGACCTCAAGGTTCCTTTGCAAGAATTATTTTATCACACAATAATGCATAGAAACACATTATATATCATCTTTTGTGTGTCATAAGGCAAATAAAGAACCACCAACAGCATTATCGGGGACCCCTATTATAAGAGGGAAAGAAGAAAAAAAAACCTTTCAGAAATACTGAGTGTCCCTGAATCCAGCATTCCCAGAGCCTATGCAGCTACACAGACCCCTGTTCATATTATTGGCAACCCAAACTCGAAGTCCAAATCTCCGATTATATCAGGAAGCCTTCAGCATCCATGACCCTTCAGGAGCCCTCTCGAATCTTGGTTCCAGCACCTGGTTCCCATGAACTAGTCTCTAGCATCACACAGTTTGTAATGTCTTTGACCGCAAGACACTAGCAGCACACAGCTTGTGCAAGTCCTTCAGCCACAAAGTCACCAACAGCCAACAGCTTACGTGGGTCTGCTGCCATGGTCCCCTTCCCTGTAGGATCATCTCCCATGCTTTTCCTTCTTAATGGAGGGTGTTCTATCCATTCCAGTCTGATGCTCCTATGGAGTCTACAACCCCTTACGGTATGCTGCCCAGTACAGAAACCACCAACTCAGACATAAAATTCCAGGGTCACATTATTTTTTTTTGGAAAAAAAAAATCACCATCAGCTCCTTTAACAGGCTGCTTAAAGTCTGTATGGAGCAATCAGCATCAGGACCAGACTGCAGGATGCTGCAGAGCAGTGCTGTGGCTCCGCTGCCTGCTCTCCTTGATCCACATCAACAGCTGTGCTGTTGGCGTACTAGTGTCAGCAGTGCCATCATTTTATTTTAGAGCTACATCATCTGATTCATTGGCAATTAATTGGTAATGAAGTGTCAGCTTGATAGCACCGTTGATGACACTTTCTATCAATTAGCTGATGATTGAGATTAGACTAATTAAGCCATCATTAAGTAGGTTTTTCCTGTATATCACATTATCAAGTGCCTGTCAGTGTTGCAAATGTGCTGTAACAGATTTGACTGAATCTCATTCTGGAATAGACGGCTTCAGTTCTACTGCTACTGTGTTGTTTGTCCCCATAGCCTTAACTGTATTCAGTGCTCTTTGCCATTCCTTGTATCAAAAGAAATGGATTGAATTGTCTTAAGACTGGATTCTTTGATGGTAGTGACATCAGGGATTATCCACTCAACAGATTGTCTTTATTTTTAAAACTCTATACTCCCATTAACTAAATGTGATCTGCCATGGATATTGCTCTGGAAGATAAAAATAAAAAGCTGAAGAAATTCCAAGAGTGTGATAACACTGACAATGGTGAAGCTCTCAACACCAATCATTTATTGCATGTCTGCCAGAAAAGGTGACACTTCTTTCCGCCAGTCGAAAGGGGAATAACATGGTGTATTGCAGTGTTTGCCCTTCAGGCACCAAATAATTGTTTTCAAACAATGCAATAAATAAAATGGATAACAAAGGTGTTATCCACTTTTCAATCCTTCTCAACTTTCTTTATGCCCTTGTCTGTATATTTTATTAAAGTGATTGGGTGAATGTAATATTTTTATGAATGCAAATGTCAAATAATACATGAGAAAAGAAACACAAACTGAGCAATTGCATGACATATTTGTATTTATCCATTGTGTTAATCTTCAGAATGGGATTATTGGCCCTCCTATTTTGTCAGAGGGGAGCTCCAATGCCAAATGCTTCTCTTCAACTCATCATCAACACCACAATCTTTCTTTGGATGACTGTAGCGGATGAATACTTGCTGCTTTTGATCTGATAATACATGCTTCCGATTGCTGTGAATTGTGGGGCAGGCTGGTGATCCAGGCAAGCTAACTGCAGTATGTATGTGACATCATTTCCTAAGATGGAAGGAGAGATACATCATCCTGAAAAGCTCGATACTTGCATGCTCCATGAGGTCAATATGACTCTCCCTGGATGAGGATATCCAAGAACTGCAATTGCCTTCAAAGCATCCAGACACATAACACCAAAGCTCATCTGTTTCATTATAGCATCAGTGTGCTCCTAATATGGACAACATTCAGCCCCGGGGTACCAACAATCCACACCAGGGCTGCTTCTTTGTGTTTCATAATTAGAGCATTTTTCCCCTCTTGATAGGGAACAGTATTATGATTGGAATAGTCCAAGGGTCTGCTGGAGCATACAAACTTTGAATGCCCCTGTCTGTGCCACAAAGAAAGCAGAAAACTGCTGCGTCAACTGTTGCCCTGTGGATAAGTCACCAATGCCAGGTATTATTCTGAGCATATCTTCTAGATTGGGAAAACTATTTTGACTTTAAATAAAGCCCTAGTTTAATTACCCAGCTCCATGACATCTCTTGTATCTTGTCAAATTGTAAAATATGCCAGAAATTTCAACATCCACCCAGAACATCCAATCTACTAAATTTGCAATGGGAATCAAAGGGGGGACAGTAGGGTTACTTTTTTGTGTTTGGAAGTCTATGATCAGTGGTGATCAGTCCTGTGACCCTTACTGTTTGTTATCCATATTAATGAGTAATATGTGTACATGCTCAGCAACTTTGCAAATGACATGAATCAATAGAGCTGTTGGAAGTGTAGTGGATCGCCATAGGCCATCAGCTGGTAGGATAGGCAGACCAGGTCTAGGACAATTGGTGCCCACAATTTGGCATTGTATATGGCACTAGACATTTTGGCCTACTGCCCCAATCACTGTCTCCTGGCAGACTCCATTCCACCACTTTGCCTGAACCCCCAATGTTACAGCACTGCCTGAACCCCCAGTGTTGCAGAAACTCCCTCCCCCCCAGGAACCCACTTATTCAGTAAACAAGTGTTTTTTTGCAAAACTTATAACAAATATATTTATATTTTAAAAAACAGATGGGGAGCAATCAAAACCAAGTAATTTTGTTAAATTATAACTATGTGTATATACATATATGTATATATATATATATATATATATATATATATAATATTTATTGGGTCTTTAATTACATATAATGGAATATATAATTAATTCAATATTTTTTTACATTAAAAACACTAATTAAAAACAATCCAGTTGTCATAAAATAGATTCTTTGTTCTGCACATCTGGGACAACTCATTACAATCACTGTGACTATACCACTCTCATAGTCCTCTCTCTGCAGCATCATCCATGCAGCTTTTGACAAGAAATTGTCATAAAACAATTAAAAGTAAAACCCACCATTAACCAAACAGAGCAGTCTATAGTCCCAACCCTCAGTGTAATTGACAGGGCGCAGATAGGCATTATCAGCAAGAAAATTGCATACACATAAATGTAATTAATATCCTGCAATATATTATTAGATATGCTTCTGCCATTGCTACCAGGGGAGTAGTTTCCTGGGGGGAGGGAGTTCCTGAAATGCTGGGGTACAGGCAATCCTGCAACGCTGGGGTTGCTGGACCAGCGCCAAACTGCGGGTGTCAAAATGTCCGAAGGGCTCCAAAAGTCATTGTTTTGCCAAAATGTCCATCGCCAAAATGTCCAATTCCAAGGAAGAGCAATGGCAGGTGAAATTTATTGTCTGCATGGCCCAGGTGATGTTGTTAGGGAGGGCTTTTAAGGATTGAACATACCATAGTTGGGCTATAGGAAATGTTGAGAAATGGAGTAAACTTGTGGAATAGACTTAATGGGCCAATGGGCCAACTTCTGTTTTGTATCTTGTGATAAAATCAAGGATCCCTGATAGTGGTGAAGGAGGCATTCAGGGCACTTGCCTTCATTAGCTGGGGAATTGAAGGAAACTGTGGAAACAATTATGATACAACAATATAAAACATTGGCTGGTCTTCGTCAAGAGTAATGGGCATTGCTCCAGTCATCACACTTTAAAAAGGACATGATTTCACTGAAGACATCACAGAGGAGATTCCAAATTATGCTGACTATTGGTGGATGGATATATGAGAGATAATAGGTCATAAAATGATCATATATTTTGGCATACAAGTCGACTGGCAGATAGGTCATGCTCTCCCCCCCCCCCCCCCCCATTTTTGCCTTATTTTAATGATTTTATGGTATATTTGGCATAAAAGTCAACCTCTAATTTCTGGCTGTCTGGGCCTCGCAGCAACAACCCATTTATTTTTTTAAACACCCCAATCACCAAGTAACAAAACTATAAGTTACCATAAGCAAATAAAAAGAAAATACCTCAGCCTAATGGGCAGGAGCTGTAGGAACCTTGGCCTATGTGGCAGGAGCTGCAATCTTAGGCTCTATAATTGAAGAATACCTAGTTGTGTTATGGCAGTGCCCGGCAGTGGGGAGGTGTTGGGGAATAGTGGCACTGGTGATGGGGAGGAGTTTCCAAGGTCATCTAATACACCAAATTGGTGATTCTAGAGTTGACTTATACACCAAATTGGTGTCAAACAGTTTTGACCTGAATTTAAAGTCTTAAATGTATATCTAGTGTATATCGACCTCCATTTTTTGAGTGATTTTTTTAGGGTTTTATGACTCGATATATACCAAAATAAATGGGAAGTGTAGGAATGGGATTGGTTTGACAAGCAGCTTAGCATACTGGACCAAATAGTCAACATCTCTGTCATAAATTGAAATCTGAAAATATGAGAAAAAAATATTTAGGCAAATATTTAAACAAAATTGAAACTATACAAGAGAGTTATTAAATTTAGACAAACAGCATGGTATCAGCCTGTGCCATCCAATTACATCCAACTAACCTACAAAGGGTGGGAGGAAACTGGAGAAGTAACAGTGTTGCACTAATGTCTACACTGAGCCTACCATGCTTTTTTTTTTTTTCAGAGTTCAAAATTCCTTCAGGATGGCCAAAAAAATCAAATTAAATAGTCAATAAATGATCAAATTTGCTCCCCCAAATGGATCAATTGTATTTACATTTGTGCACAATTAATGATGCTAGATGTCGAATAAAGAAGTAGAATAACACTGGAAGAAAATGGTAAAACAAGAGACAATGTTTAAGGTGAACAGATGGCCACCAGTTTGATATTAATAATGGTAGTAATAAAATTAAGAGGTGCTGAAATAGATTAAAAAAAAACACCCTGAAAGATAAATTGGTTCAGACTATGATTGTCCCTGTTAGGGTCATGTCATCATTGAGGGGAAGTGAATGTTCAAGCCATATCTGATCCCAGCTTCAAACCAACAGAAAATACTTGTATTTAAAACAAAAAAGGAAACCCCAGGGTCATTATTTATTTGTGGAAAAGTACACGTTCGGGAGTCCGGACTTTAAGACAGTGGTTTTCAACCTTTTTTTACATTCACATACCACTTTAAGTAATCCGTTAATAACCACAGAGCACCTGTGGCATATGATGCTGTGACAGACTAATTTACCATTCTTACAAACAAATAAAGAATACACTCACTTGTTTCTTTCAGCACACCGTGAAGTTGACGTTCTTTATATAATTCACTAAACATATCATTGCAATCTTCAACCCCACAAACACCACCTAGCTTAACTCCTCTGACCTTCTGTTGCAAGTGAGGAAACAGGTTTGGTAGGTCTCAAAGGCAAGGTCTCTAGATGCAGTTTAGGTGTGGAAGGATTTTATTTACAGATAGCAAGTGTGCTATCTGTAACCATTTACAGCAGCTGTAGAAAAGTAATAGTGAGCAATTAATAATGAACATGGGGAAAATAGCATGGGAACAAAATATACACACACATACAATGAACTGGTACATACAATGATCAAGGAAAAATAACTACAATGCCCCATTGCCCTTTGACCCAGTGCAGGTACAGCTCTATGTGACAAGGGAGACTAATTAAATGCTGCCAAATCTTTTAACAGAGCACATCTTACCAACAATTTGTCCAGTATCATTCCATGTTTCTAGGCCTGGAGTGAGGCAGGGTAGCCCCAAGCTGGCAAAGAGGGAGAAAAGAGAACATATGACACCTTTATAGTGCTGGATGTTCCAGCCCAGGTCATTAGCAAGTATCCATTGCTCGGTGCCAGGAGGGTTAATCCAATTGCAACAGCCAATGGCCTAAGGCCAAATACAGGAAGGCTGGAGAATCCAGTCCAGGTAATTTACATGGTTCAATGGCAAGGAGTGCACTAATGGGTGGGATGGAACAAAACCTTAATTTGACAGGATGTCCTTCGCTAGGTAGGGAGCAATTCTGTCATTTGACCACCACAACCCTTCCCAATACATCTTCTCATAAGGAGGAGCACTGCCTTGGCACCTCATGGGGCATCTCCTGTGCCCCTTGCTGCCATTTTTGGTGAGCTCCTGCACCTGAAAAAAATTAGCAGTGCACAACTGCCCTCTACCAAATTAAACACCTTGCTTTGTAAACAGCTGCATGGACTAGTTCCCCATCAAACTGCCTTCATATTCATACTGCCAAATCCCAGACTGAGACAGTAATCTTATTTCTTAGCCTGATCTTACTCAGATGATCTTTCATCTTTCAGCAGTCTATGCACACCAAAGAAACTTGGTTAAGCCTGGGATGGCAGAAGCCAGAAGATTCCAGACTCCTTATGAAGTGGTGAAGTGGCTGAAGTGTCCAGATGGGAAGAGAGTTTGGTGATAAATATGTACCTCCACTGAACCATCCATCATTTGATCTAAACTACCAACAGTGGCATCATGATTGTGTCATTTAATCCAGGCTAACATACAAATTTACATAATCTAAATCATAGATTCCCAGTCATGGTTTGCTACCTGACTTGCTGAGTTCCTGTGTTCCCATTTTGCCAATGATAAAACATACTTGAATCTGTGTTTTCTTGAATTTGTTATCCTTATACCATCTTTGTCTTCATATTGAGCTGTTCTTTTATTTATCTTACCCCCTCTATTTCCAGAAAAAAATCATTTATTTAAATAAATGAATATTTATAAAGGGCCACACATTTAACTCAGGCTAAAGTTTTAACTTTAATAATTCAATGGTGGATTTTTTTCTTACTTTTAGGCAGTTAAGAGAGAAATAATTTGTCCTTGTACAGTTTTTTTTCCACATTTTGAGAATAATTTGCAGTGGGTAGCTTAATTTTGAGATAAGTTACCTTTTTTGAATGAAATTATGTCAGCCAATTGATAGTTGACAAACATCATTGAGTTGAATTGTTTTACTGCTACTGATTAATGAATGATAATAACCAGGACAGCAGTAGAATTCTCTGATGGTATTCAGATGGTTCCTGAAATCGTTTGCATATCTGCATTGATGAGAAGTTGAAATAAGTTAGCTGAGAGGTAGGGACTTTTGGCAATACAATAACGCAGTGAGATTTCAGCTGGGATTCATTTGATGAAGTGGAAACACATGGCCTGCTAATTTTGGGATTGGGCTTCTATCACTGAGACAGATTGTCACTCCAGTAGATATTGCCACATGTACAAAAGATAAAAATTGACTCTCTATTGGGATTTAATTTTGCTGGCTAAGACTTCCTTATCCATAATCGGGCAGCTGTAGGCACAAGAGTAATTCAGTCTGGGATTTTAGGCTAATTCTTTGAAGAGGATGACCCCAGAAAAATTGTGATAAATGGGTTCAACACACTATTAGCTGGGTCTGCTTTCGGCACCAACTATTTCTGCCTGTCTGTGGTTGTAAAAGGACAGGATTGACCTATGACAATTAATCAAGGAGTGAAAAGATTGTGAAAGATATAACATATTCAAATACACACATTTCTTGAATTGATATACGAGGATATTATGCTCCATAATATCCTTGAAAACTAAGCCATTTAAGTTGATCTTCTGCATTAACAAATTGCAGTTCTTTCTTTATATCTGATAAGGATTGGTTTTGACTTGATTTTCTTAACTAATTGCCTTGTCCCCTAACTTTAGCTCCTGCCTAATGAAATCCATCTACAGATCAAAGGTAAGAGTTAACTTTTAGGTTAGGTCTTAGTGAGCTTCCACTTAATTCTTGAAGATGCAGAGGAATTATTTTTGTCAAAGTATGTAATAATTTTGGCTTGTCCACCTTTCATGCACAAACAGTTAATCCTTTATTAATCAAGCTCATGAGCTGCCTTCTAATTGGAACCGGATGTTCTTCAGCATAAACACCAAGATTTCACTGATGAAAGGTACCTTTCAACTATGAAATGGATGATATAACTTTTTAAATCATTATTCATATACGGAGTTTGGTTTCCACTAAAATGGTAACCATTCAAGTGTAGGTCTTGCAAGCTTTGAATCTGTTACTTGAAGTTAAAAAAAATCTATATTTGTCAAACAAACCAGAAATTTATATTCCTTAATAAGGGGATTAGAGTTGGTTGCTCTTTTCATCATCTATGTTCATAGAAAAGGTAAAAATAGCAGAGTAAAATATGATGAAAACAAGATCTTCAATGGATACAAATTGTTTTCCACTGTGATACTTAACAGATGTTTGTGTTTCTATGCAGAAAAGTAAATTAATATATTTTTCATCCTTAATGGTATAGAAAATGATAAAGCTGGAGGTAGTCAAATTCATTCTGCTCATTTCTAATGAACAGACATACCAAGAGATTTCCATATGTGTAAATAATTAAGTCTTTTCTGCTATTTCCTCAATTCAATTATTCCTCAAACATGGTCCTTCAAAGCAACTACCTCATACACAAGAGAACAAAGAAGTCAGGTGGGTGAAGATGACACATTAAGGAGTTCACTTCCATAATTCTTCCTGAGATTAAAATAGGAAGGGGCAGACTGAAATCATTGCTCTTCAGAGCCATACTGCTGTCAAATCCTAGATGATATACTGAAACAGCAGGCATGAGGGCATTTGAAACTGAAACTTGGTACCTCATCTCAATATTCTGAACATTGCTGTCAGTGTGTGGCACACATCCCTATGCTTTGCCTTTTGGAAGGAGTCAACCTTCGAAAACTGATGATAACACATTCAAAAAACGGGCCATCAGAGTAGAGCTTGAAATTAGTGTTACATTGCAGGTTTTTTTTTTGGTCACCTTTGCAGCAAGGAGCTTGGCTTTCCAAAATATGTTGTATTTGTCTATATTTCCATAAACTTATTTTCTAACATATTTTCTCAGTTGGATCGGAAATTCAAATCACACTTATAATCTGTTCAGACCAGATCTGTCATTATTTTGGCATTACAAAGAGATTTCACTAACGAGCTTTGGAAGTAGTAGTGAACAGATGTTTTCCAAATTATACATGTTTTGTAGTCATAATTCCATTTCAATCTGGCAAATGAAAGAAAGAGAGGATAATTCACTGGTCAGATAATTTACTGATCCTTGGGCTTATTCAAAGGGGAGGTTGGGATTCAGAAAGCTTACAAATTTGGCTTTCCTCTTAGTTTCACCATGTACATAATTTTAACCAAACTGGGAAGGTTGGATGCAACCCTATCTAATGTTCTGTTAAATATAAATTAAAATATTGGAGCAAGTATGAGTTCCATGAGGTTCAATCAGGCAATTTAGTTCAATGTAAATACTGAAATCTATTTGTACCTTAACTCTGCCAAAGATAGTGAAACCAAGTGAAACTTGTTATCAAACAAAATTATCCTGCAAAGAACATCCAGCTACTAATTCCTACTCCTTGTGTTTGGAAAATGGCAACAATAATTTTTATTTTGTTTTGCTTCAAGGAATATTATCTATGTTTTGCTATTATTGCCCAATCATATGATAGTTCAGTCCCTTGAGAATTAACAGAACAAAGAAGCAGCCTTTCTCTTCAAATATTTCTTTCAAATAGGTAAATGCACAACTTTCCATTCCATTTCTGGTAATGCCCAGCAGAACAGATGTGTTTGGTCAAAGAAAGGAAATCAGCAGGAATCCCAAAAGATGATACGGAAATTGGTAAATATGATGAGTTAACAGATTGCAAAGTTTGTCAAAGAAGCTCAAAGGCAGATCAGACTAAAAACAAATTGCTAATGCTAAGTTTTGTAGCATTGTTAAACATAAATTACTTTAACTTAAAGTCCTGAAAATAATTCTTATGTGAGAAAAAAATCTTATTGTGATTTTTTTTTTCCCCAGTGGAAATTGTTAAGGATGATTCAGAAACATAGCTAATTATTAGAAATGGAAAATCAATATATTTTAATTAGGAATAAGCTGCAGCAAAATAATGCATATGAGTTAAATCCTCATGCCTGTTCCATCGTTGAACTGTGTGGATGATCCACTTCCTTATGTTTGCTGACCTTCGTTTTCCTTCTTAACAAACGTTTATCAATCATAAGCTTAAAATGTTAAATTGATCTTGCATTCCAGTATGTTTGGAGGTATAATGATCTAGATTTTTATTTTTATGAATAAGCCATATGAAAGATCAAACCTAATTCAACGCTTTTTATTCTAGACCCCCACAATTTCTTCTTAAAAATGTTATGTGCCTTGGTCATTTTTTTTTTACCATGAAAGGCTTTATTAAATGATCTCAAAATATATGTGTCATCATGCAGGTTAATGCCACATATTTTCAATTTTTTTGGTTCTGTATTAAGGTGGTGAATCTTGGTTTTATTTCTAAGTTTTAGGCCTAAGTTCTTCTATTTTGTTACTGAAGGAAATGTAAATGGAATTAAACACTGTGGAATTAGCAGAAAAGCAGTCAGAAGAAGGCAGGTAATGAAGCAACTGAAGTTTGTTGGGCTGACAATACTTCCCCAAGAATAGCTCCCCATCACACATCACAGGACCTCTCTCTTAGGGTAGTGATTAGTGAAATGCTCTTACAACATCAGTGACCCATATTTGTATCGACCATTGTCTGTAACTGTCATAAACTAACAGCCCTCTTAATATTGTTAGGAACTAAAGAGATTTGTTAGCACAAACAAGGAACTGCAATGGTAAAATTTCACCAGTCAAATGTAAATTCAAAAATAATAGTTTTTATTAAAATATAACAACATAGCATTTCTTACTTATCTCTAACTTAAAGTCTTAATTTAAGCCCATTATGTGCAAATGTAAATGTGTGTTAGTGTGTGTGTGTTAGCTAAGGTTCCAAAATCTGAAAAGTTCATTTTTAAAACGTCTGCATAATTTTTGGCTTTCTAGAAAGTCTTAAATTTCACTTCAGAAATAATTATAAAGTGCTTTTAAAACATCATATCTTCAGACTTCTTTAAACTTGAAATACTTTTGATGAGTTGTCCTTCAGAGACATTCTTCAATCAGGAGTGACCATTTTCTGGCCCCAAATGACAAGTGGACTTATTTATTTAAAACCACATGTTGTATCTCCTGTGAATAGGATAATAAGTCCTGTCTTTCCAGGAGGTCAATTTTCTGTCATCTTCAGTTTTCTTCATAAGATTCAGGGAGTTTTCTTCCACGATGAGGCTGCACTCTTTATTTTCAAAAGAGCAGTTGGAAAAGTGATATCCCTTTTTGAAATCTCATTATTTCTGCATTCTCATTTTTATAAGGAGTAACACATAACAGCACCTATCCTGGTTACTGTAATTCAACCCTGTCATTTCACAAAGTTTCAGCTCCTGAGTGTGTCACACGGTCTTGACCTCTGAAACTCATTCAAAATGTCTGAATTTGATAATATATTTAATCAAATCTTTCATGCCACATGGTATGTGATATAATTTCTGTCTTTGAAGTTCATAATGTCTTTTCACACTGATGTGCTAAAATATCTCTGCCCACTTACTCACAAAATCAAAGTAATTAATTTTGTTTGTTGGTTCTCCTTTGGTTTTAGGCTGTCTGGAATTTACCAACAAAATGTCTGTGCATTTATATAGGTGCTTCTGAGACAACACATATTGTTTTCAATATCTCAGGAACCATCATAAATCCTTTCATCTCTTGACTCCAACTTCAATCAACAGCCATTCCATCTCAAACTGGCTTCTGTTTCCATCTCAAAGAATTGTGCGTTTAAAATTCTAATATTGTTTTTGTGCTGAAGTCTGCTAACAGCTGCAAAGAATAATTGTATCTGTAGAATGTAAATGAGCCATGTCCACCCAAAAATAACTTATTAAACCATATCTAGATAAAATATAGTTTTAACATTGAACTATGGATTAATATTAAAACATATTGGCTGGAGTAAGGAGTTTGCACATTTTCTCCATGACTTGCACAGATTCCTCTAGATGTTCCGGTACCAGAGAGGTGCTCCCATGAGCTCCGGCAGTTCTTCATCCCTGGGCCTGAGCACTTCTTCATGGAAAACAAATCAGAAGCAGGATATATCAGTAAATCTCAGAATTATTTGGAGGAGGAATCCAGACCAACAAAAGGTGTTCATTAGATATGATGAATTTGTCATGTCTATGTCTAGGTGGAATTTGTCATGTCTATGAGAAAGGAAACAATTAATGGAGAGATGAGGGGGAAAGCAGGGGGTGGGAAGTGGTTTAATGAAAGCCAGATAATTTTATATTAATGCCATCCAGTTGGAGGGTGCCCAGTCAGAAGATTAGGCATTTTTCTTCAAATTTATGGGTGGTCTCAGTCTGGCAGTATGTGAGACCATGGACTGACTGTGTCCCTTTTCTGACAAGAAGGCTGAACTATTTTAGATGATCATTAGCTGGAATAGATTTGTTTTTGGTGGACACCTGATAATTCAAGGTTAATTTCATGATATAATTGTTTTGTTATTAATTCAGGAAACTGATGACTTCAGGGAAGAAATTGTCTTTAAACCTGTGACTGTGCAATTTCACTTATTTGAAGCTTCTCCCTGATGGGAGAAGAGAGGTTGTCCAGGGTCTGATTATCCCTTCATCATGTTGGCTGCCTTTCCTAGGCAGTGGAATGGGCACATGGAGTTGATAGAGTGAAGGGAAGTTTCCATGCTATCCTGAAAGTAAAGTCATCCTTGATTATTGAAGGATATTCAAACCTCACAAATTTAAAGGGAAATACAGTAAAATCTTTAAATCCCCTTTATCCAGAATTCAAGGAACCAAAGAAAAAAAAAAATCAAGGAAATAAATAAATAAATTGGATTTAAATTAAATAAGAGTAAATACAATTTTAAATAAAAGTTTAAAATTGTATAAGTAAATGTTGTCTGAAGCAACACACATCATGATGAAGATGGGACCATATGTTCAGCCAACAGAGTGCGCTGAATATGCCCTGCCCCCAACATCTGTTTGAATAAAGTTATGTTTGAATAAAATGGCGCTGTCCAGGATGAAGAGCCGGCTGATGCCTCTTGCTGCTTGGACGACTCTCCCAAAGTGTCTCCCATCCCTGCCTAGTGAGAGTCTTTATCATTATTGGTATTAAGCATATTAGTATGGCTTTATCCCTAAATATAGGTGGGGGTTAAATATAATGCTGACATAGTTGTAGGTGACACTTCCCAGCTTCTAACATCTTCCAAGAGAAGTATGCCTCAATATTCTGAATTGTATCTTATTCATCCAAATAAATCAAAGTCATAATTGTAGCTGTAAATAGTTTTAATTTGTCATTGATAAAAGTGAATAAATTTTTTTGCTTCATAATGATGAATAAAATAAAGCATATTGTAATGATAACAATTCTTTAAACAAATATAAATTAATTAAAATTATAATAAATGATTAATAATGATAGTGAATAATAATGATAAATTCAAAGTAAAATTTCTTGAGAGCTCACGTCTCTTCCATGATCATTCCAATAATGAGAAGAAAACTACTGGTCCTCTTGGATGTTATGATGTATGACAGCATAGTAACTATGGTAACCCTACAAAAACAATTAATCCTTAAATGGAAAGTCATAAAATAACCATAAATCATAAACACAAGGTTTTAAGCTCTACATTCAGGACCCTAATTTTTAAAACAGACATGAATGACTAATAAATAATAATTACTATTACAGAAACAAAAGTAAATATGGTAAGTATCAAATTAAAAATCAAAACTTTCTGCTTCTTGTAAAAGACAGATTTTAGTAATAGGTCGATTTAAGTAACCAGTCTTGGTTTTAATGGGCACTTGCTGAATGAAACCATTTTTGTCCAGAACTGTTTTCACAATTCTTCCCAACAACCAAGAATTTCTTGGTGCAGAATTGTCAACAATAATTATAATGTCTCCACATACAAAATTGTGCTTAGCTTTAGACCATTTTTGTCTTTCTTGTAATAATGAAAGATATTATTTAACCCATCTTTTCCAAAATAAATCTTCAATAAACTGCACTTGTCTCCATCTGCGTCTTGTATAAATATCTTCTTTCTGAAATTGACCCAGAGACATTAAAGGTATAGATTTAAGAGCTGAAGAAGTGAGAGATGATTCAGTGTAAGTGCCTTGATGTCATTCGAATCAATGGAAACGTTAGTTATTGGATAACTATTTAAAACAGCTTCTGTCTCACATAATACTGTTTGAAGATTGTTATCATTCAGCATTTGATTATTCAAAATGGAATTAAGAATTTTATTGATTGATCTACTCATTCTGTCCCACACACCACCATGATGTGGTGGGTTAAATATCTAATTAAATATCTAATTAATTTCCTTTTGAAGTAATGAATCATGAATTTGATGTTGATTCCAATTTTGAATTGCTTTACGTAACTCTAGTTGAGCTCCCGTCAAATTAGATCCATTATCAAAACTTAATTCTTTTAGTTGACCACGTCTGGCAATATAACATTGAAGAACATTGATTAAAAAAAAAATCTGTATCAAGTGATGATGCTACTTCAATATGATTTGCTCTTGTAGTCAAACTGGTAAAAATAGCTCTGATTTGATTTTCAACACTTTCATTTTTTACTTGTAAAGGACCAAAATAATCAACTTCCATGTATGTAAATGGGGCTTCACAGACAAAACACTGTCTTGTGGTAAAGCTGCCATTTATTGTTGCCCAGGTTTAGCATTTGCATGTTGACAAATAACACATTTTGATATAATTCTTCTGATCAATGACAAAGCACCAAGTATCCAACATTTCTGGCGCAATTCTGATAATACCTGTTTCTTCATGTATATGTCGAATAATAAATTCAGAAATCTGAAATTATTTAGTTAAGATGATTGGATGTTTTACTTCTTCTGGCATTATTTATTTTTCCTCCTAATCTCAATACATCATTTACAAGAATAGGATTTAACTTGAAAACACAACTTGCCTTTGTAACATTCAGATTTTTCTTTAATTTTAATATCTCAGTTTCCAACACTTGGCTCTGACAAAAAGGAATTATTTCTAATTCAGCATTCGTCAATTCATCAACTGTCAGAAAACAGCTCCAATGGAACTTCAAATTTTATTTCTTGTTATGATGTAAAAACATAACCTTTAATCTGAGAATCCATGCTACTGTCTTTTTCAGATAAAATCACAAGGAATAATAACAGATTAATTGAATACCTCTAATCGGATCTTCTTCATTAGATATTTGAATAGTATTCACCTTAGTGTCTTAGATTTCTGGATCCTCCATGGAAATTTCCTTTAACACTTCTGGATTTTGAGGCCAATCTTCTTGAGATTGCAAAAGAAATTGAGGTCCAGACACGCATGTGTTGGCTGTTTTCAGAAGCGATTTAACTTTTGATCCTCATGAAACCATATCAGGTGGATTATCCACTGTTTTATCCATTGATTAACATGAAAAACCTTCTTGACACATTAATTCTGTTGGTCACAAAAGTACGAAACATCATGGTTTTGTTATTAATGTATTTAAGCACCGATGTACTATCAGACCAAAACACATAATCTGCTAATTCCATCTGTAATTCCCTTCTCTTTTGTCCATTTTGCTCCACCATAATAGTAGCAGTCAATTCCATATGATGTATGGTGACTGGCTTTAATGGAGCCACTCTGGCTTTTCCCATTACAAATCCTCAATGTATTTACTCTTGATTATTTTGCAGTACTAAATAACTGACAGTATCAAAAGCATCTTCACTTTGATGTAATTGAGCAAATGTGACAATTCCAAAGTCTTCTGGTTCAAAACATCTGTTGACTCCAAATTTTTCTAACATTCTAAGACTCTCAATCCAATTCATCAATCTTGTGTGATGTAATCTTGTACAGCTTCATCCCACCCAAATTTTCTTCTGCACAATTCCTGCAGAATTTTCTTGGCTATTAATACTTCTGGTGACAATATCCCCAAAGGATCATATATTGAGCTTATGGTCAAAAAAATACCTCTTCTTGTTAAAGGTCGTTCCTTCAAAATAATTTTGAATTTGAAAACATCAGATTGAACACACCATTGCATTCCTAGAATTCTTTCAACAGGTAGAACATCACAAACATCAAGATGTTTTATCTCCTTTGCTCTTTTTGCCTCAGGAATACAGCCAACCTATCCCAACTATTGCCAATCCATTTTTTGAGGAAGAAACCTCCTTTATTACAGATCTCTTTTAACTCATGATAAATATTTATTGCATCTTTTTCTGAAACTACTGAAGTACAACAATGATCAACATATAAATTATTTCTGATGATGCTTATAGCTTGAGAACTAAATTGCTTTTCAATATCTTCAGCACATTTCCTGGGAGCAAAATTTGCACAACTCAGTGATGAAGTTGCTCCAAATAAATGAACGGTCATTCTGTATTCAATCATATCTTTACTGTAATTACCATTAGGCCGGCATAATAACAGAAGAAAATTACGATCTTCTGATGGTACTTTCACTTGATGAAACATTGCTTCAATATCTGCTGCAATCACAATAGGCTCTTTACAAAATCTTATCAAAACCCTATTAAAGTACTGGTTTAGTCTGGACGTTGTAGAAGTTGAGAATTCAATGAAACTCCTTGAAACGATGCTCCACAATCAAATACTACATGTAGTTTCTCCTTTTGATGATGTAAATACCATTTTCTACCATCTTTGTTCCAAGATATCTTATGATACCTTTTCCACATGACCCTTTTTATTATTATATCCAAATGATATTGGCAAAACCCAAGTGAAAGAAGTATTTATTTTGAATTTTATCTTCAAATTGAGCATATGCTATTTGCAATTATTTTATTATCTGGCATGCTCATTTCCCTTTTCTTCAAAGGTAATGCTATACAGTAATGACCATCAAAATGTTTCATAGAATTTGAAACTATATCCAGAAACTGTTTATCCCCCTTTGAAGGTTCTTAAATATCTTTATGACATTCAAGGAAATCAATTTTAAACTGTTGTTCCCATAGTATAGATCATTAAGTTTGACAATTGAAATCCCATTGATATTAGAATTCAACAACTCCTGATCATTATTCATTTTTCCTCTAAATGGTCCATTAATTGTCCATCCAACCAATGTTCTCACAGCATAAGGTCCATCATTTTGACTCCTTATTACTTCTAGAGATTCAAGAGCCTTTGGTACACTTAATCTGATTAATATCTCAATTTTAGCATCAATCTTGGGTAAGCAAATTTTCTTTAGATGATCCCACTCTTTGATATCATCCTGAGATGGAATATTCTCCTTATTCACAGGCATAGTCTTCTGAGAATATACATTTGGAAGATCACAAAATTTATTGCTATCCAATTCAGCAATTTGTAAACCTGAAACTATATTAGTTTCAATGTTCTTTTTATCATTCATTATCTTCAACACGATTTGTGATCTTTTACCATAAAGAATAAATTTATTCATCATTTCAACAGTACAAAATGATGAGGTACTTCCTGGATCAAGGAATGCATAAGTCTTTAGTATGAAGCTTCCTTTTTTAGCTTTAACCTGTACAGGAACTATGAAGAGAGATTTGTCATTGAACCCAGTAAGACTGTTTATCTGAACTGAAGCTGAAGCATTCTCTTTGACTATCTTTAGTGTTGGACTCAGATTGTTTGACGTCCTTCCCAACTTTACTTTGTTAAATATTCAATAACTTGAGATTCTTTAAACTGCATATATCACAACTGGGTCACTTGTTACAAATTTTGCTGATGTGTCCTTTGCACAAGCAACTGAAATATATTCCATTCTTCTTTAATAAGGTTAATTTCTCATCATATGATATTTTTTCTCCAATTGTGAAGATTTTTCTAAAGCATTTTGTTTTTTGCAATACAAACGGCTTTCCTGAACAGTCTGATTCTCTTTTTCATTGTTTCCTTATACTTTCTTGTGCTTATATCTGATACAGCAATAACAAAGGTACTTCCCTATGGTTCCCGTTGAGACTATGATTTAGACTTCTTTTCATCCTTAGAAATTATTGAAGTATCTTTAATATTTCTAAATGCAGGTATGGTGTAAACATGCACATGCCATTCCAAAAATTATACAACATCCTCAAAGGTAGCATCCCTTCTGGAAAGCAGCTTAATTTCTGTGGCTTTGGTTCTCCATAAGTCCTTCAACTTGTAAGGTAATTTGTTGACAATAATCATCATATCAACAAGAAAATTCACTACTTCCTATTGTGTTACAACAGCTTTTCAAAAAGAGTGCATATGCTTGCAAAGCCTTTGCATCCCGTGCTTTTATTGATGGCCAAGAAAGAATCTTGTCGATGTGGGCCCTTGCTCATTGCCATAATGATGATGCAGTAATACTTTTGCCTTTTTGAAATCTTGTTCTATATCTATATATTGGCAATTAATTCCTTCACCTGTCCTCCAGTATACTGCTCTAGGTAATACAGACGATCTTGGGTGTCTTTAGTATTATTTTCAATGTGATGTTCAAAGGAATTCATGAACTTAAGATATTGCAATGGATCTCAATTTAAAAACAGGTATTTCCTTCTTAGGTAAACCATATGAACCTGGTTGCTGTGCTAACATAGCAGAAATGTCATTTTGTTCCACTATGAGTGATAGTATATTGTCTTGTCCACCATGAGTCTTGTTGTCAATGAAGCATAAGGAAATTGAAGTAATGCCATAGGTGTGGATCTTAATATGTAAGTGATGGCATTAATGGTGTTCTTTGTTATGGCAGTGATAACATTGGTGGAGATCCTTGACTTGTTGCTGTTTCTTCAGCAACACGTGATTGTGATGTCAGTTATGTCAGTTACCTGATTAAAGTGAACTTAACATAATTAAGGACTACAATATTGATGTTTTCTTTTCAAATTACTTGATATGTTACACATTTTTGGCTTTTAATCTGTTTATTCTTAATGCATGTGTATTATTTCAGTATTGTTCAATATTTATTCTTCAAAAACGGATAATGATTGTAAAAGTGAAAAGTTTATTTTGATATAAAGGCATTTTTGGTGAAATATTTCCTTTTCCACCTATCCTATCAATTTTATTCATTTTTTCCAATTAAATGTTTCAATATTGGTTGGTCTGAAAGACTGACAGACCCATTACAGGCTTCACCGACCACAAGCCCCTAATCTTTGCGTTCACCAAGGTATCGGCCTCAAGAATGTGGCACTAACATTGCAGCGCCTCATGGACGCAGTTGGTAGGGTTTAGGATTTCCTGTTCATCTACCTGGAAGACATCCTCATCGCAAACAAATATTGGCAGGAGCACGTTTCCCACCTGCGCCAGCTGTACTCCCACCTCAGCGAGTTTGGCTTCACTGTCTACCGACCAAGTGCCATTTCAGATTGGAGGTCATTGACTTCATGAGCCATAGGATTACCAGGAACAGCGCAGTATCTCTACCAAATAAAGTGGAAGCCATTTCCCAATTCACCAGGTTTAACATGGTAAAAGGCCTACAGGAATTTGTGAACATGGCTAATTTTTACAACCATTTCATCCCAGCGGCTGTCAGGATCATGCGCCTGCCCTTCATCATGATGGCCGCAACATAAAAAGACTTGGCATGGGATGACGAGGATACAGCACCTTTCCAACATACCAAAGATGCCCTAGCCAATGCCACGTTGCTTCTACACTTGAGGACAGATGTCCCCACTGCCCTAATTGTCGATGCTTCAAGCACCACTATCAGAGGGGAGTACTTAAACAGCTCGTGGATGGTCACTGGAGCTGCCTAGTGTTTTTCAATAATACTTATGACCACCAGAGCTGAAATACAATGCTTTTGACAGGGAGCTTCTTGCACTTTACTTCACGGTACAGCATTTCTGATACTTCCTGGAGGGGAGGCAATTCATGGTTTTCACAGATCATAAACCTTAACTTTCACGTTATCAAAGGTTTCAGAAGCCTCGTGAGCCTGCCACCTCACCTACATCTCTGAGTTCACAATGAACATCCGACACCTCTCAGGGAGAGGCAACATAGATGTCCTTTCTAGGCTCTCACTTCAAACGTTGTCACTGGGCCTTGATTACTCGGAACAGGTGGATGCTGAGACTCGTGCTTTCTGCACCACCATCATCGATTTACAGCTGCAGGATATACAACTGGGTCAAGGCAACAGGACACTACTCTATGATGTGTCCATGGGTAACCCCTGACCAACAGTCCCTGCTCTGTAGAGAAGGAGGGCATTCAACTCAATTCTTGGCCTTTCTCACCCCTCCATCAAAACCACAGTCTGCGTGGTTTCCTTTTGTGTCGTATGACATGGCTGGCAAAAACAGTAGAGTGAATGGGCACATGTACGCACTGTAAGATGGCCAAGGTCCACAAGCACACCAAGGCACCCATCCAGCATTTTGAAACGCTGACTCACAGATTAGCCCATATACATGTCAATATAGTGGGGCCCCCACCAGTCTCCTGGGGCTACTGGTATCTCCTCACAATTGTTGACTGGTTTATCAGATGGCCCGAGGCTGTCCCTATCACCAAAACCACAGCTGACCTGCGCTAGAGCCCAGCTGTCCATGTGGGTATCCCATTATCACATCCCAGCACATTTAACCACAGACAGAGGTGCCTAGTTCACTTCAGCCCCTTGGTCAGAATTAGCCAGCCTACTCGGCACACAGCTACATCACACCACAGCCTACCACCCCCATTGCAACGCCCTGGTTGAACGCTTTCACAAGCACCTCAAATCAGCCCTCAAGTCCAGGTTGACTCACCCCAACTGGGTGGAGGAGCTACCCTGAGTCCTTCTCGGGATCTGTACAGCCCCAAAGAAAGACCTACAGGCGATGGAGTACAGCACACCCCTAACAGTTCCTGGCAAGTTCCTGGTGATCACAAGTAGCCAAGAGCCCGAAGGCACCAAAGTACTACAATGATCCCTTGAAAAAATGGACAACCTTGCACCAAAACCACCAGCCCACCATGGACTAAACCTCCCCCCCCCCCCCCCACCCATCCCCAAAGACTTAAAGCACTCTGAGTTTGTGTACATCTGCAAGGAAATAATGCACTGCTCACCCTTCCAAAGACCTTATGAGGCCCCTTCCAATGTAATCCACAACAGTGGCTCTACTTTCACTTCGGACATTGGAGATAAACAGGAACTTTTCACCATTGACTATTTGAAACCAGCACACCTGGACCTAAGCCAACCTGTTTCACTTCAACCAGCCAAATGCAGGGGGTCATTTTAGACCCCCTAAAATGAGAACGGTGCAAACTTTGAGCAACACAGACACTAGCGCCAGTTCTGTGGGGGGGATTATGTGGCAGCACACATAGTTGACGGTCAGGCAGACGTGCTCCGTGTGTTACCTGCGCATCAGCGGAGCATCTGCATCAAAGATGGCACTGCACAGTTCATCTTTTCTGGCAGAAGCTTGGGGCCTTCATTTGCATCACGATGATGTGGTTTCTGGCGTGTGGGGGTGGAAATTAAGAAGGCCTTAAAATGGCAGGAAGCTAGATTTAATAAAGCTCAAAAGTTCTGCTGGTCTCGTTCGTTCGTTCAGTTAGCTTACACACTACAGTTAACTTGAAGATTCACAGCCAGGTTTTGAATTGATAGCATAAAGCAATTGAAATAAGGAAATAAGTTTTAAGGAAATACCAGCCAATGATATAGGGTCCTTCTCCTCTATCTCAGATGAAAATGAATGCTTCAGATTTTTTTTGATTTGGCATCGGGCCATCTCAGAAGTTACAGCAGGTCAACCAACCAAGAAACCTACAAAAATCATTTTGGTTTGAATCATGTACAGGAGATCTCTCAGGCTATCTGTCTGAAATTAGCAATCTGTACGTAAAATGCTAATTTGTGCCTGATGTAGTTTTAAACTAAAAAGAACTACTGGAAAGTTCAATTCCTTTAGTTCACTTGGTCCACTTGAGCATATGGTATTTCTCCAGTGCACCTCCAATGTGACATGTTTTACTGTTTCATTCCATTCTTGCACTGTCTGTTTTGTATTCTCAGAGCAGCAACCAGATTTACAAGCATTTCCGTGGGAAAACTAAAGATAGATATGGTCACACAGCCTCATGTGATCAACTGAGATTTCAAGTGTATACTCTTCTGCGATGATAGGAACATTATTCATGGAAAAATATAAAAAGGCTGGTCATAGAAAGGTTACCAATTTCTGTCTCACTTTGCATAGACATGCATTTGATCCCCCCCCCCCCAACCCACCAATGCCCTCTGCTATCTTCTACCACAACCCCATCTCCCTCTTGCTGTCGATAGTCAAGAATCTACTTGAATGTATTTTGTTGAGGTCTAAGTCCTGGACAATACTTCATACTCTGTAATAATAAGCACAAATATAGGGAGCTTAGATTTCATTTCTCTCAAATTACTTTCCTTTAAATCAGGACAATAGAACTAGCATTTTCTCGAATTGATGGACTTTTGGTGACTGATGTTGTTCACGTACATCTTACCCAAATCTTTGAAATCCATTCTATACTGCAGACACCAATTTAAATAGATGTTGATTCTTTTTTTGGTCACATGTATCAAGATGCAGAGACAAAGTATGTTTTCCAAGCAGTCCTGCTAGAAATTCCATATATTGCATAACAAGTAAAAACAATACAAAAAGGCAGAGTTACATAATCCATATAACCATATAACCATTTATGGTGGGAAAATATGGTCATTGAATTGGGAGGTACATGATTTCACACACATGAAGATTCTTCCAGGTGGAAAGAGGGTGTGAGCAGAGTGGGATGAGTCTAAGGCAATGGGAAATTTAGGTGGAGTCAATAGAAGAGAGGTGGGAATGGTCTGTGTGATGGACTGAGTTTCTTGCAATTTTGGGAGACACTTTCCAATACCAAACACTAATGCATCCTGACAGGACACTTTCAGTGGTTAATCTGTAGAATATGTTGAGAGATGCAGGTGTCATGCCAAATTTCCTCAAGTTGTACTTTCTTGTCCATCACATCAGTATGAGTTGCCCTGGTCAGGTCATTGGAGATTCTTACTCTGAGGAACTTAGATGTCGACTAACTCCACCTCAGTGCAGTTGATGCAGAAAGGGTAGTGAGCTCCTTCTCTTCTCTCAAAGTCTATAACCATCTCCTTACTATTGCTGACAGTGAGGGAGAGGTTGTTATCCTGGAACCAAGCCTCTGTTTTCTTTCTATATTCTGAATCATCATTGTTGGTGGATACTGCCTATATGGTGTCACTATATGCAAATATATAGATGGAGTTGGAACAGTGTTTGACCACACAGTGATGGGTATACAGGGAGTACAGTTGTAGATTGAGAACAGAGTTTTGTGGGGCCTACTCTTGAGGATGACATTCACCAATTCTGGCATGCAGCTCAGGGTCATGGATTCAGTTGCAGAGGAGAGTGCTGTTGTGTGCTTGGAAAGCTTTGATAGGTTCACAGAGAGGCAAGTCTAGACACAAGGGTTACAAGCAAAAGTAACTTTATTGAACACACGAGAAACAAACAGTGTAAGATGTTAAATGATCCTTAATTACTCTACTAGTAAGCAACTATATAGACATTCACATTGGACTCTGATACCAGTGGCTAACTATCTTCTACTCGTTCATGCACATGTACACACTTCATAGACAGGAACTTTCAAACAAACTCCCAATTCTCAATAACAACAGGGGCCCGGCTCTCTGCAAGTACTGATCTATTGCAGTACTATGGCTCAACTTGGGTGTAGTCCACACCTTACCCTCAACTCCTCCAGCGATTTCCACAGTAGCGACTTGGCATAGAGCGATGTCCAGGACTTGGACCAAGAGGCTGAGAGAGAGAGAGAGAAATGTGGTTTGCATCATTGTTTTATACTATTCTGAACCAGGCATCTGTCATTTAAGTGAGCCAACGACAAAGTGCGCACTAATGGGCGGCCAGAGTCCAAAGTTGATTTGCAGGCGATGCAACTTCTGAATAAGTTTCAGACAGGAAGGTCACGTGACCGCAATCCACAATGTTCCAGGCAGACAGGGAACCCAAATGTTCCTCCATGATCCACATATAATGTTTCACCCCTTTGAAGCCACATCATTCGCCAATCACTACAAACTGGTTTCTAAACTGTAAAATCTAGGTGATTTGTTATAATGGTAAAAATGTATCTAAACCAATGCAAATCAAGTGGATCAATACATACACAAGTGCTTTCCATAAGCTGGACAAGGCAACATCAATGACAACATCTCACAAGCCCCCACGCCTGACAAAATATGGTTGCCTTATCCCCAATGGAGCAGGGTGCTGTGAGTACTGCTACTCACTGTGAGAGGGGAGGGAAGAGAAAGAAAATTGTTTGTTCATTGACTCACATACCTGGTTTCTCTGGCTTAACTGAAAAATGTGTGCATGTTTTCTTCCAATGTCTGCAAGCAGGCAGTGCAAGGTCATCTATGAAGTGCCAAAGCTCTATTTTGACTCAAGCATCCCAGGCTTTGGCTTCACCTTTAGGACCTCCCCACCACAGAACCCAGATACCCTTTGCCATGGTGAGGCAGGGGTAGGCCGGCAGGAATGTATCCAGGGGGTACCTGTATTTTCATGGGAGTGCCCTGTTTTTTCTGGGCTGTCGTCTGACACCAGGATTCCATTCCTGGTCGCGTTCCCTTTAAATGGGTGCCATTTATGTCTTTCTTGGTTCTCTGTACACAATAGCTAGGAGGAGTCAGGACTGAAAGTTTCCTGTGCAGTTCATGCTACTTAAACAAGCTGATGCTGATGGCTGGAATCAGTGATGGGACTGCAGCAGTCTGTTTTAATGAGTGGTTCGTAGACCCTCACATCGAAAAGAGGAACAGTTCCTGGTGGGGTGTTGGGGGGGTTTGTGGTGGGCTTGCTTCCACACATAAGCTCAGCATTTTTCTAGCAAGACATCCTGTGGATGTTCGATTTGAAGCCTAGGTTTGTGTGCACATGAATGAGATTGGTAAGGGTTAGGGTCCAGATCACCAAGATGAGTTTCTGGTGATTGTCAGAGTTCCAAATTAGTTTTCCTCATTGCAAGAATAGATAGCTTTGCTGGGGAATTGAGTTGGGGAGGGATTCTCTCATTTGACCCTGAGAGAGTGGGTGGATGTGAGGGCAGCAGGTGATGAGGATGACAGGCCTGGAGAATGCATTGCATTAACTTCTAGTTCACCAGCAGGCATGTAAAGCCACTAGCAGGCAAGTAAAATGCTTTCTCATCCTTTTCTTTTAAATTTCTGCAGTTTTAAATTACATTTTTAATTTAGACATACAACATGGTAACAGACATGTCCCACAGCTCATGAGCCTGTGCCACCCAAATACCCCAATTAACCTACAACCCCTGTACATTTTGAAGGGTGGGCGGAAATTGGAGCACCGAGGCAAAACCCATGTTGGCATGGGGTGAACGTAAAAACTCCTTACAGTGCCAGATTTGAACCTTGGTCACTGACATTGTTATAGCATTGTGCTAACTGCTACCCTCCCCATGCTGCCCTGCAGAGGCCTGAGACACAGAACATCTTGTGACTAAAATTAATAGAGTGCCAGTTCATGCCTGGTAATAGGAATGTCACCTCTTTACTATTCCATTTCACAGAGACATGTCACTAAAACATGCGACCGTTCATGCATTTGTAGGACAAGTCATGATACTGAGTCAACCTATCAGCTCTTCACTATTGATATGATGACCTGCAACCACTTTTCCAACTAAATGGGCAAGCTCAATTAAACTGGATGCCATTCCGGATTAATTCCAACTGACACAGCATCTTCCCTTCTATTTTTTTGGTCATTGGAAGGAGTTACCAGATTTGGGGTGGCACAGTTATCATAGAGGTTAGCTTTACACTATTACAGGGCCAGCGACCGAAGTTTGAATTGGGTGCTGTCTGTAAGGAGTTTAAACGTTGAGTCTGCGTGTGTTTCCTCTGGGTGCTCCAGTTTCCTC
Source organism: Narcine bancroftii (assembly GCF_036971445.1). Classification (NCBI taxonomy): domain Eukaryota; kingdom Metazoa; phylum Chordata; class Chondrichthyes; order Torpediniformes; family Narcinidae; genus Narcine; species Narcine bancroftii. The sequence goes on from NC_091475.1 coordinate 142,147,853, forward strand.
CCACCATTCAAAACATACTGGGGTTGTTGGCTCATTGGCCGAAAGGCCATGCTGTATATCAATTCTTTAAAAAAATTAAAACATTATTTTTAAAAAATATAGCTTGGGAGGATTATACAGATGAAGGTGAGAATGAGAAGGTGAAAGTTTGATTGACTCCTTATAAGTTGCAGAAGGGTCAATGAGTATTGGCTTCACAATGTCAGCACATTGATCTGTCCCTAATAATCAATAGGAAATTTTAATGTCCGGTGTTGTCCAAATGAAATGTCTTAACAGACCAGCAAGAGACTAAGCTGTTGAAGGACTCACACAGGCAGCAATTTGCTGGAAACTTGTGGTCTAAGGACCTACACAGGCTGCAGGGCTAGATTACGGGAACCAGGTATCGGAATCAGGTTTCGAGAAGGTACTGATGGCAAGAAGGGCTCCTGAAGACCTCGGCCGCAGACGGCCTCCTGATTGTGTCAGAGGTTCAGGCTCCCAATGATTTGAACTGGAGTCTCTACAGCTGTAGAGGCTGTAGAAGTGCTGGAGGTGAATCCACAGACACTCTGTGCTCTGAAGGGATTTTCTTTTGTTTCACTTTCTTTTATTGTTCGAGGCACCAGGCAATGCTCATGGTAACTCTGCCTTATGACAGACAAAAGTTAAAGTATCTCATGTATATTACATTTTATGTATTATTACATGATAATAAAAGAAACATTGACCTTGATCATATAAATATCATTTTGGGAATAATTGGTATTGACTTGATTTCTCATGATATTCTATCTTCAGTCACATGATTGTGTGTAAGATAAATGACTCGAATGTCATTTTTCAGAGACAATAGAGCAAACCAAATTAGCACAATTGTAAAGTGGCCATTAAAGCCTACACATACACAAACTACTGCCTTTAAATCTTTAACGATCTTTGATCCAATGAGCTCAGCAACATGGGCATTGCGATCTATCAACTCAATGGAACAAACTGCAGGCAATGCTTTGTGCAGAGTACAAGTTATGAGTTACAGGAAAGTGACCAGATAAAATGAGTTTCAATAAATATTAAATGATATCAATGATCGGCCTTTATACTTTGTCTCATGATGCATTACCAGATGGTGATATGTATTTTGTTTCTTCTTTTGATTTAATAGAGATGAAAGACACATGCACCGGAGTCCAAATGTGATCTCAAAACACTGAAGCAAGCTAACTTCTGTCAAATGTCTCTCATCTTTTCTGAGTTCTGTAATTAAAGTACAACTAAATGATTGTTATCTGTTCCCCCCCCCCCCCCCCCTCAGAACAGTGAAATCTAAAGGAATAGTTACAATGCAACACCTCAGCTGATATTGGCATAATGGTCGAGGGAATTTTAGCAAAAGTTTGCCCAATGTTGATTTGGTTGAAGCAAGTTGAACCAGGTTATTGATAGGAAATAAAAGAAATATTCAAATAATAGATGACATCTTCATCAACAAACTGGCCACTTTTATTTAACAGAGAGCACAGGCTAATAGGAATATAAATCATCTGGAAGTTGATGAGCATGCATGAGAGTTAGTAAATTTCAGGGATTACAAGGAACTGAGGCGGAAGGGGTTGAGACTATTGATATTGCCTCTCAGAGCCAAATCAGATGGCAGGTATTTTCAAAGCAAAGTCAAATGAGACATATGTAACTGGTAAGTTACAAAAAAACATTCAGTAAATTAAATAATCAGACTGCAACATGGAAAATACTAAATAATTAAATCACAGTATACATCAGAGCTGATGTACGAAACTAACAAAGGGGTTATTTATCCTAATCTCTTTATGTAATCTAACAGGCATTATTTAATGAACCATCAAGTAAAGGGCAAGGACAAGTTGAAGCAGTTATAGCATGATTAATTATTGTGGTAGTAGTTATGGCTGTTGCATTTCAGTGCTGGTTACCAATCAATAAATCCTTGAACTGCATTTGAAAAGAAGTGTGGCTAGTGATCAATTCAGAATGTATTTTTAAAGCTAAATTAAGATTCATTCTTTGTTTTTTTTATTCCGAATCAGAATCAATTGTCATGAACAAATCATGAAATTCAGTGTTTTGTGGTAATATTATAATGCAAATATTCATATTATAACCATCTTACAACATCACTATAAAAATAAAAAAATAATAGTGTTCAAATAATGCATGAAAAGTAAGGCAGTGTCTTTGTTCCATTGATTATTCAGGAATGTGATAGCCGAGGGGAAGAAGCTGTCCTTGTGCCGTTGAGTGCTCATCTTTAGGCTTCTTTGTCCCGATGGTAGCAGAATGAAGAGGGCATGGGATGGGTGGTGGGGGTTTTTGAGGATAGAGGCTGCTTTATTAAGACTCCGCCTCATATAAATGTCCTCGATGGATTGAAGCCTGGTGCCTGTGATGTCACAGGCTGAGATAATAACCCTCTGGAGTTTATTCTTTTCCTGAGAGTTGGTGCGTCAATACGAGGCTGTGATGCAGCCACGGTACACTTGTAGAAGTTTAGGAGAGTCTTCGGTGACATATCAAATCTCCTCAGACACCTCACAAAGTATAGCTGCTGGTGAGCCTTCTTTGTGATCACGTCAACATGGAGATGCCAGGTCAGATCCTCGGAGATGTTGACACCCAGGAATTTGAAGTTCTTGACCCTCTCTGTTATTCAGCCCTTGATTAGGACTGAACTGGGCGAGGTCATTTTCCCCTGACTTCCTCCTGAATAACATTTTGAACTTCAAATTCTCATATTCAAAATTTAAATCCCATTGACATGATCACACACTTTGGCATTAATGAACACTTGCAGTTACTTGTATCAAGCACATTATTCGTGTTGATCAGTGGAAACCTCAGTATAAGTACATCTTGTGTTTCCTCTTGTTCTGTACAGACAGCAAATCAATCACCAGTCTACCTCGGTAAGGAAGTACACAGACTTTAGGATATGGTTATCCAGAGACCCAGTTAGGGTGGCATGGTCAATGTAGCGGTGAGTACATCGTTTTTATGGTGCTGCAGTGAACTGGGATTCACTGGTAGTATGTAGTGCTGATGGCTGGTTCTGCCTCCAGGCTCCACCTCCATCTGCTCACATAAAACACTGGTTTCCCACCTAAACTCAGAACCCTTCTGAAGACTACAGTGAGACCCTCCAGTCTTGAAAGCTTTTATTCATGCTACAAGCGCCAGCTGTGCAAATCTGACATTGTCTGTAAGGAGTTTGTACATTCTCCCTATGTCAACATGAGTTTCCTCTAGGTGCTCTGGTTTCCTCCCACCCTCCAAAGACCAACACGTTTTGAAGATTAATTGGGGTACTTGTGCAGCACAGGCTCTTGGGCTGGAAGGGCCTGTGACCGTGCTATATCTCAAAATTAAGAAAATTTAAATTAACATTAAATAAATTAAATTAAAGATTTGCCTGGCCTATCATTGCAACCCACTATTCCATGCTCAGAATTTACAATACCACATGACAGAGCCCTCCAGTTTCTGCACTGAGATTTAAATTAGCAAGTGAATCAAGAATTCCTGCATTGCTAAATCTTGCTTGTGGTTTGGATAACATTGAAGCTTTAGTTGAGACAATGTTTTAACAGTGACTTTCTTACTTATTCAAGGTAACTATGAACAGCAAGAAGCAAGGAACATACCACCATGAAATAATAAACTCTGACAACACACAATCACCGGCACCATGGGGTCAATCTGAGGCTAAATATTTTGGGCCATGAGGGCAAGGCCCTTGGGGTAGGATATTTGTTCATAATCTCCAACAACAACAAAAAAACAGATCAGTTAATAGAGGGACTTAAAAGAGGCAAAAAAAATGTTCCACAAGATCCAAAAATTCATGTTAACGAGTTGCGACTTCTGGAATTCCCTAATTATGTATTCACTATTGATAGAGAATTGAAAGGGTAGCATACAGTGGGACATTCCTGTCAATAAATATTAAGTTGACTTACACATTTCTGACAAAAACTTTAGTGGAAATTTGACACAAGTAAAACTGCTCTTCTGTTCTGATTGTTAATTTATACCTTTAATTAATGAAATATTTTATATTTCTCATCTACCTCATCTGAAAGCACACATGAACTATTGAAAATGTGTTATAGTATGCATATATTATGGTTAGAATATGACTAAACAATATCAATCCTTCATTAGGTATAAATGCATAAAATTATGAATATTAATGATTAAATAAAGTCAACATTTCCATTATTATAGCTGGAGAATATGACAAACTTTTGAAAAGAGTGAAAGGGTGTCAGAGTCCTCAGAACAAGGAAAACTATTAAAGGTAAAATATATTTTAAATATATATTTGCTTTTAATTTTTTTAAAACAAGATAAGGGTGGTGAGGATGCTTAGCTTATCAATGACAATCCCATCTGTAACATCATCAGTACAAGACCTGGAGAACTTTACTGCCAGACTTAACTTAGATTGACAAGCAAGGAAGCCTAAACACAATGAAGGCAGCAATGTCCACTCGTTATTTTTCTCCATCTGGAAGTTTCAATCAAGTCATCAACAAACTCTGGCATGAGTGCAAAGGCATAAAATAAAACATAGAAACTAGTTCAGCTATGAAAGTGCTGACAGCACCGGGGAAATGTTTTCTGATCACCTGAGAGTGACACAGTGATTCTGCACTAAATATGGAAAAAAGTTATGTCATCCTACAATGTGGATGCAATGTGGATTCATGCAGGAATAGTCCAGCAACTGACCAGTCTAACAAGACTAAATTCAGGTTACTTCTTCACTATTTTTCATGTAATTTCTTCCAAAACATTTCCAAGCACCATTTATATTCTTCATTGGTCACAAGGAGGCTGGTGAATGGGACAGCGCCCTGAATTAATCTGTTTGCACATTCATATCATAACCTCCCCCTTTGTCTTGCTGCCTTCATGACAGGTTCTACAGATGTTTTGTAACCCCACCACTTTCTTGCAAATTACCACTTTCCCAAGCTGTTCACAGCATTTTCTTGTTCTGTCTCAACATGAACTCAATGACAGATGAACACAATTCACCATGCACTGCAAGACATAGTGATGTAAATACACAAAAGTGATGGAGAAACTTAGCAGGTCCCGCAGCGTCCTTAGCAGTCAAAGATATATAGCCAAATTTTCAGGTCTGAGCCCTTCGTTAAAATATCAGCAACAAGCAGACAGACAAAGTGGGAGGACAAGGAAGAAGGAGGATCACAGGCCAACAGCTAAGATGCTAAGGTTGCCCCTTCTGCCCTTCTAGTCTGCCAAAACATTTTTTTTTTGGCTAGTCCCACTGACCTGCATCCCGTCCATAGCCCTCCATACCTCCCCCACCCACATAGAACATAAGAAATAGGAGCAGGAGTAGGCCATCCGGCCCATCAAGCCTTCTCCCCTTACTCATAACTCCAAATTCTTCTTCAATGTTAAAACTGAGCCTGCATTCAGCACCTCAGATGGAGGCTTATTCCACACTGTCTGGGTGAAAAAATTCTCCCTCATGTTCTCCCTAAACTTTTCCCCTTTCACTCTTAACCCATGTCCTCTGGTTTGTACTCACCTACCCTCAGTGGAAAACTTTATCATAATATCCTAACACCTATGCTCAATACTTTGATTTATGAAGGCCAATAAGCCAAAAGCTCTATTTACAACCCTATTCACCTGTGACATGCAAATACAGGTTGTGTATCTGTATTCCCATGTCTGGGACATGGATACGAGGGCAGGAGAGAAAAGCTGAGAATTGGGTTGGCACAATTATCGTATGGTTAGCACAACCATGTTAAAGTGCCAGTGATGTGGACCGAATTTTGAATCCCCCATTATCTATAAAGAGTTTGTACGTTGTCCTCGTGTCTCCGTCAATTTTCCACAGGGGTTCCAGTTTCCTCCCAACCTTCAAAATGTTCTGGGGTTGTATGTCAATCAGGCGTAAGTGTGAGGCATCATGGGTTGAAAAGGCATGCTACCATGCTGTATGTCTGAAAAAAAATGTTTGATCAGCAAAGGGGGAGGGGAGTAGCTCTGTGAATTTTGTTCTATGCAAGTGAAAGGATGAAATGTGGGAAAGAAAACTAAGTTCCCAGCCTTCAAACTGAGTGAGTTAACAAATTGAAATGGTTGAAATTCAGTGGATTGGCGACTGCATGGTTGAGATTAAACAAAGCAGAATGCTAGCCTGTTGCATTCACTTCAAGAAATTGCCCCTTCAAGCTGTTTTGTGATCTTAGATATGAATATCATTCATTATTTTGGAGTACAAAGACATGATTCCATGACAGAGGCCACGCAGCTAGACAGGGCGGTGGAAAAGGTATTTGGCATATTAGCTATTCAAGATTCAAGATTCCTTTTTATTGTCATGTAATAATACAGAAAATGTAATATTACACAAAATTTCCTTCTGCCTGCTAGAAGGACTGATAAGCTTGAATTAAAAGGAGAGGCTGGATAGGCTGGGTTAATAGGATGCTAAGAGTATGGGGTGGGGGGGAGGGGTGGGGGAGAACCTTACTGAGTTTCTAAAATCATGAAGGGCATAAATTAGATAAATAGTCATATATTTGTCCCAGGATATGGGTGTCTAAGAGGGCATAGATTTAAGGTAAAAGATTTCAAAGAGACCACCTTCACAAAGACCGTGGTGGGTATTTCGAATGAGAACACTTTTGAAATGAAGTGTTATAAGCAGGTACAATTGTAATGCTGGAAAGATTTTTTTTTAAACAGTCACATGGATAGGAAATGTTTATAGGGAAATGGGCTGAACACTGAAAAATAGGACTAACTTGGTCAGCATAGGCAAGTTGGGCCAAAGGGCCTGATTCCATGCTGTAGAACTCTATGATTCAATGCCATTGGCTGGACCTTTGTTTTGTTGCCACTATTTACACCATTACTCATTTATTGCTTCATTGTAAACACTTAGAACCAATAGAAGAAGATGTGGGATGGCTGCGCTCCTGAGAAATCTTTCCTTGTTCAATAGTATATTCTTCTTGTGTGCCAGTGCAGACATTACTACCTTCCGCAGCACGTGTAAGTTAGCTAGCTCTGTCAATGGTGAAACGGTGCAGATTGGCGATGGGGTACTGTTGGGAAGAACATCACTGAAGAGATATTCATTTCAGAAGTACAGTTTTGAGACAGGAAGAAAGGGAGCAAGAACATTTTGATCATATCTCGATCCGCTGGTAATATAGGAATGAATTGTAATGGATACTTTCCATGATTTATTCAGAATTTACAAAGAATGATCATAGTTGTTGATTATTTTGAGTTTTTTTTTTTCCGTGGCAGTTTTCTGCTGTAAATTTCAATGTTCAAATCCTATTGCAAGCAAGTGAATCAGTTTTCACTTCAGTGCTATTCATAAATGAGGACTAAATATCATTACATGTTAGCTTTGCAGACAAATGACAAGCATATGTAGACTACATCATTATTGCAGCCTCTCTAAAATATGTTCATCCCACAAAACATCCATTCTGTAAAGTGAAGAACTTTAACCCCAGATAAACAAAGGAAGATTCATAAGTGTTTAACGTTTTGACTGTAAAGAGTGTGCTACAAATGATATCATTGCTTTTCTGACAGCATAGATTATGCTTTGCGTCACCTTCATAGAAAGTGTCAAGCAAGATGAATTAAAGTTGGATTCACTCAATCCATTGATGGCAAAGTATTGCAATGATGTCTAAATTTGGCCACAACATCAAAAGTCAGACAGCAGATTATTAGCTTGCAATGAGACAAGTCAGTTCTGCTTACTGCATCAGTGTTATCAAGGCATTGTAACATAAAGTTTAGCATTGTGCAAAACAGCAGATGCCTCGTACACTTACAGAGAGATCAGTTTAAAACATTCCACATAAAGGCATATGCCATTTTGATGCTGATGTGGTCTCACACAAAAGCCTTCTGTTATTCATTTCACAAAATCCCATGAAGCTTGCTTTACTGATGGAAACTTTTGCAAGGCATTCCGTATCATATCTCGGCATTGAACAATATATGATGCATGATCAAAGTAAAACCAGGATGTGGCATTTGTATCCAAGTTCAATGCTGTATATTATCAAAAACACACACATCTAGCTAAAAGAAACAAGATGGCCTGTTCACAGGATATCCATTCCGACTAAATTCTATTTTTTGATGATCTGTTAACCCTCTGTGACCCTGAAACATCAGTGGCTACTTGCCCCACATTTTGCCTGAAGGTGTTTCTGCATCTAATCCAGGAATTCCCTTGTGTGGGATCATATGTTCACCCTCCATATATTTTACCTGTCCTTTTACCTTTGTTAAAATTCCCTGAAGCCAATTTTTTTTTCTGACATAAATAAACGTATTGAGAAGTTAAAGGTTCATCTTTGTCACTCGTGTGATAGATTACACATTTTGTGAGGAGATTAAAGTCTCCCTCTGATGTTCTTGATTGCTGGGTCTGCCACAGCATGTAAAAGATAGCATTGATGGCATAAAAGCTAAAAATTTATTTGTTTTTTTTTCTTAAAGAATTAACTGACTGTAGTGCAACTGAGAGCACTCCAGACCAGAGAGAGTAGAACAGCTTTTATTCAGTAAGAATGGCACACATGGTCTGTGGACTGAACTGAGGTTTTGGCGGGGGTCCAGGGTTTATATCAGGATATGCAGGGGTGGGAGGGGGATTCAGGGGAGGAGCCAGTCCTTTGAGTGTAGAACCAGTAGTGAATTCCCAGTTCACTACATTCATCCCTTCCTTTTGAATGAAGCCTGCAGGTGAAAACAGAACACATCAGATAGTCAATTTTTTTTTAACAATATTTACAAGTTCAACCTTAAGGAGATCTGGAAATGCAGGCAGAGCGCCACAGTGTCAGCTGGCCCTGGGCTTCCTGACCCTCCTGTGGTCCCAGGGGCTCGGGGCATGGGTGATCTGGCTCTGTTTGAGGAGTGGCTGGAGCCACTTCCTGCAAAAGCTCACCTGAGCCCCTTGGCATTTTTCTGAAAACCCTGAGCAGGTCAGAGTCCTGGACCCCTTGAGGTAGTGGACTCTCAGTTCTCTCATCGAGACAGTGTCCTCCATTCCATCCGGATATGCCATGTAGGCATAAGTAGGGTTAGCATGGAGTAGGTGCGCCTTCTCAACCATGGGGTTGGATTTGCTCCTGCTCACATACTTTCAGAGCATCACTGGACCTGGTGCTTTAAGCCAAGCTTGAAGGGTTGTCCCTGACATTGACTATCTCTCAAAAGGAAACATCAGCTCGTGAGGGGTCGCATTGGTCGCAAAGTAGCAACCTAATTCAATGGAATGCCATGTGTAAGACATCCTGCCAGCATCAGTCTGGAAGTCCTATGGACCCGAGGGCCAATTTTATGGCCTTCCAAACTGTAGCATTCCCTTCCTCAGCCTATCTGTTCTCCTGGGGTTATAGCTAGTCGTCCTGCTGGATGCAATGCCTCTCACAAGCAGAAACTGGTGAAACTCTATGCTCATAAATGATGAGCCCCGGTCGCTATGGATATAGCCGGGATACCCAAACAGGGAAAAAAAATCGAGTCTCAAAAGCGGTGTAGGGACGGTCCTCGGAACGGATTGGCAACTGGTGGTAAGCAGCTTTAAGGTCGATGGTCAAATAGACCTTGTTCTGTGCAATTTTGTTCACCATGTCCGAAATGCGAGGGAGGGGGTATGCGTCCAGGAGTGTGAAGCAATTAATAGTTTGGTTATATCAATTACTAGCCTGGAATTTAATGTTCTCATCAAGCAGTCATTGTATCATAACCTTGATGAATGCCCTTCTCCTGCACTGTAATACCTGCTTTTTGCAGAAATTGGGTCTGAAATCAGCGCTCAGATTTGGGAACAGTGGAGTTGGATCTATATTCAGTGTGGAGAGACAGCAAATGGCATCAGAATTTTGAGACCTTCTGTTCCGAACTGTAATGGGAGGGAGAGGACCAGAATACCCCAGGTTCATGTTTTTGAAGTGACACAAGAACTCAAGGCCCAACAAAACTGGAGCACATAAATTATAAGTACATACAGTTTGAACTTACAGAATTCCCCCTCCTGTGAGGATAAATGAACCCATACAATGTTCTTCAATATTTACAGATTGTGTATGGGATGCTAGATAAATATGATAATTAATGGGATACACTTTGAGATTGAAATTTTGGACTGTTTCTGCATCTATGAAGCTCTTAGTCAAGCCAGAGTTAATCAGTTTATGCCCGTTAACCCACACTTTTGTCATAGAATTGCTCAGTTGGTGTTGTATCTCCTGGTCCAACACCATCACTGCCAAGACTCCCGAGACGCCGTCATTCCCCTCGCTGGAGTCGCTCCCCCTGTTCAAATCGACATCCAGGCAAGATGGTGGGGCCACGAGGTGTGGCACGATGGCCACCATTCTCCATTTTCTTCCACCTTTGTAGATGGAACAGAATTTGAACACTGGCAAGATGGCAGAGAACATGTGGTGCAGCAAGTTGACCATGCTCCCTCCTCGTTGGATGAAGGTAGCGTCGATTTTGAAATATGGCATGATAGCCACCAGGTTTTCCCACGTCACTGCTTTTGCCATGTGGCCCCCGCAGGAATGCCATGGTAAACAACACTAGCATGTTGTGTTTCGGGCTCACCTCAGTCGGCCCGTCAGGGGTCGCACACGCGTTGGAACTCTCAGAGCTCCCCCTCGCCCTGCAGACTTTCACCCAATAGCCTTTTCTTACCACAACCGGAGCAGATGAAGTCTTTAGCTGGACTTTGAGTCCTTGGGTGCTGTTGACGACTGCAGAAAAATATCCTTTAGCACCTGAGGCCGCTGCTGTCAAAGCTGATGCAACATGTGGTGTTGCTCCGGGTCCCAGTTCCTCATGAAGGATGCTGCCATCTTCCAAATTGTCAGCCCCCAGTTGGGCCATTACCAGCAACTGCCTTTCTCCAACAACTACTGCCGAATGTATTTGCACCCCAGTGACCAGAGCGTCCTGGATCTCCTCATCCTCCTGTTCTTGGGCCGTGTCGTCTTCATACCCGCAGTTCCTCACAATTGCTCGTAGGATGAGGACATAATCCTCAATGGACTCACCAGGACGCTGCTTCCATTGCAAAAGTTGATGAATCACTTGGACGAGATTTTGGGGCCTCATGTAGCAGGCCTTCAGCTTCTCAACAGTTGCTGCGTAAGTCCCTGTTGATTGCCAAACATCGAAGTACTCGAGATGGCAGAGGCCGACAGCATAAAAAAATGAATTTTACTTCAATGATACTGGAGTGAGAGCAATCTCATTTAAAAAAAAATGAATGACTCAGTTACCTTACCTATAAACTAAAAAAAATAGCTAAATATTATACATCATGAAATTAGTTTATTTAATCTACTCACTGGTTTTAATTTACTGTGGGTACCATCATTTTTAATGCTGATGTTTACATTTATAATAAAACTAAGTCTCAGTGCCAACATTAAGCAGATGACCTAATTTCTTAGAACTTACTGTAGATGCATCTGGTGTTCCTGCAATGGTCTACTCCACATTAAGGAGCTGGACACAGATTGAGGGATTACTTTTGAGAGTACTGGGGTTATAGGTTAATTTGGTGTAAATTGGACTCATAGGCCAAAATGGCATGTTTCCCTGCTGTATATCTAAATTTATAAATTTATTGATTTATACATTTAAAATGTATAATTAATGTAATTTTTTTTTAAATCTTTAATTTGCTCTCCCTCTTCACTTCTGATCCTCCAATGGTTTTCCCTTCCTGAAGCCAATAATCATCTTTCCATAACTGGATCAAACCAACACAGTGGTGAAGTGTGAAGATGGTCATAAAACTGTTTGAATTTCTTATTGTTTGCCAAACATGCACGTGAACGTTCAGCGAATTGTGTACAAGAGGCCAGGGCCGTGCACAGATTTTAATCTCTCATCATTTTACAAACATAATAAAAACACTGAAATTCTGGAGGAGGAACCCAGCAGGTCTCACAGAGTCCATCGGAGGTAAAGACATATTACCAATAGTTTGGGCCAGAGTCCTTTCTCAAGGTATGGGTAGAAGTAAGCAGTGGCTGAATAAAAGAAATGGCGGGGGAGGATTACAGACCAACAGACAACCGTTGAAAATTAGATATGGAGAAGAGGCCAATAGAGGGGAGCTGTGAGAAATGATTGGGATTTGGCTCTGTGAATAGAGAGCTGAGGGAGAGAAGACAGAGGGAAAAGTGTAGAAAGAGAGACTATTATGTTTTTTACACTGCTGCTGCATTCTGGAAAAGTATTCAGAAATTCCTGGAATACAGTCTTTGTAACAAGATCGGAACGGAAATTCCTGTTCCAAAATTTTACCTGCGGCAGCCCTAGATATTATTGCGACTACCTGCAGTCTAAACTAAACTGCAGGCAGTCTGCAACAATGGGATAATGAATACAAAGTAACAGGTGACGTCAAGCCACATCCAGCCTACATAATTACTGCTCCTCAGGTATGTAGTCTGAACACACAGCGATATCCGTACACAAGTCATTCTGTGTGAATGGCCACTCCAGAAGGTAAGTGTGAAATTTTATGATGGAAAAATACAGGAGAGGAGACGTGGTTGGGGGTAGGGCTAAGGGAAACCAGAGGTCGAAGGTGCCAAATTGGTATAAGAGCTGTTGTTCCTCAAGTTTGTGGATGGTCCACGAGACCATGGACAGACATGTTGGCGTGGAATGGGGCTTGGAATGGAAATGGGTGACCACTGGGAGATTTTGAGGCAGACAGAACTGAGGTGCTCAACAAAACAGTTTCCCAGTCTGCATCCAATCTCTCTGATGGACAGAACACCACAACAGAAGCACAAGATGCAATAGATGACTCCTGAAGATTCACAGGTGAAATTTTGCTTCACGTGGAAGGACTGTTCAGAGCCCCAAATGGTGGTGAGAGAAGAGGAATGGGCGGAAGTGGAGCATCACCTGCGGTCACAGTAGTTGCTTTCAAGGGGGTGATTCGTAGGAAGGGTGGATTGGAAGAAGGAGTCATGGAGGGAGTGGTCCCTGTAGAAAATGGAGAGGGGAGGAGCAGTGAAGATGCATCTGGTTGTGGGATCACATAGTAGGTGGTAAAAATGGCAGAGGACGACATGTGATGCCGAGGCTGATGGGGCGGTAGATGAGGATAAGGGAAATTGTGTCCTTGTTACGTGGCTACCTATTTCAATTCCCCACCCCATTCCCTTGCTGACTTATCTGTGCATAGTCTCATGCACTGCCAGGTGGAGAACACCCACAAATTGAAAAAAACAGCCCCTCATCTTCCATCCAGGCACCCTCCAATCAAATGGCATTAACACTGACTTCTCTCATTTCTTTAAGCACACAATTCCCCCCCCCCACACATCTCCTTTCTTGTCGCTCTGCCTCTCCCTCATCCCTTTTCCCTCTGATACCTTTACCTGAGCTCTGCATTCACAGAACCAATCCACCACACCAACACCCCACTCCCCCATTATAATAAGGAGGGTCATGTGACCCCCTCCAGCAGGAGCCTAGTAGGAAGTTACCTCATCTGCCAATCAAGGCCTAGTCATCCACAGTTGAGCACTCACCTTGCGATTGGCTCTCTTAATCACGTTGCTTATTTTGACCATACCTGAACCGGCCCCTCCTGCCCACTACAATATAAAGTCACTTAGATGCTCGATCAATGACTCCAAAGCTATAGAGTGGATAACAATAGGCTTTATTACACTTTAGACTTGTAGCTATTCTGATTCCAAATGCTTTACTGAGGACAGGGAGAGGGAGGTTGACCTTTAATCCAGGGTCACAAGAGAAGGAGTTACCAGGAAGCAAGCCATTTACCCATTGATAGTGACATATACACATATTTGTATCACCACAGCCACCACGTGGAGCAGGTCTTCCTCTTCCCCAAGGAACAAAAACTAGTTCCACTCCAGGTGGCAATTCATGGGTGATGCTGGAGAGATTGTAGCAATTTAATTATTATATTCAAAAATTAAGCAATAACTGGCAAGTTTTAATTTCCATAAATTGGGCATCTCCCCCCTTCCTTTATTTCACACTTCCAACTGTTTCTAATGGTCCCTTTTTTGCCTCCCAGCACATACCTCACACCACTCACCTTGCCTACCCATTGACTTATTCATACATGTGTCCCCACATATCATCCTCACTCTGATCATGTGTGTATGTTACCAATGGCAGCTGGCTTGTGCCTGCACATCACCTCCCACATGCGTCATTCTAAAGGAACACTCGTGGATTGTCTAGGTCAGTACATGACCACGACAGCCCCACCACCTCAGCCTCCAAGTCATGTGAAGACGTTACTGACTGGATCTACCCCACTGCAAAATATTCTGGTGGGCAGACAATCAGACCCCATCTAGTCTGGTACTTACTGCCAGGCATCGGAGAATCTGACAGGCAGGAATTCAAATGTCTCTGGTAGTGCCAAAGTGAATGCAGCATCAATAAATGACCAATGGAAACAGACTCAGAATTATGATTCCACTGATCATAAAATACTTTGGATGTCGTTCCATGTCCTCATAGGGACCGTTGTATGCTAGCTGGAGTGGCTGGCTAACTGCATCATGACACACGAACACATGCGTGCAGATTTGCATATCACAGTTGCTAGGAGTTGATCTTAATGCCCCTGTATTCTTTGAAGATGGTGGACATAGCTTGATGGTTCATATAATGGAATCCGAACTCTTGGCTCCACAAATTCACCAGGTAGAGCTGGCATGGTTCCGTATACCAGCTCTGCAGCCAAACACCTAAGGTCCACTTTTATAATTGTGTACGTGCCAAGGAAAGCCAGGGTATACACTCACTCCAAAGAGACACATTGCCCCCTGCCATTAATTCAATCTTCAAATGTCAGTAGAAACACTCGAAAAGGCTGTTGAATTGCAGATGGTAAGCTTTGGGTGGTGCTCAACAAATCTGTTAGAGCTGGAAATAACAGCAATTCCAAATGAACCCCTCAAACAGTGTCCCAGATGCTATTACCCAACTGAAAGAACCCAACCAAGACTGTTATCGGCTCAAGGCTCTGCAATGCAAGACTCTTGAGACAGCTGTGTTCACTCTAAAATAGCAACCTTCAGGGTCATCTTCACCTGGATTAATCAGAACATCTTCCACCTCACAAGCAATGCTCCCCAGGAGGAGTCTGATGAGTAAACCAAATGTAATCTTCTGGCTTATAATATTAAGTGAGAGAAGCATGCCTCGAGGATGAAAAACCAAGTGTGATTATTGTTCATACAAAGGTTGGGAACTTCCAGTTTGATGTTCCCAATTATTCCTGCAACTGGTTTATCCTCATACATTTTCACCAGAAGATGTTGTGAACCAGCGGGGTCACCTTTGCAGGTGTATAATTTAAATATTATATCCAAAAATAAAGCAAACACTTACAAGTTTTAACATCCATAAAATGGACGCCGTTTTCCTTTATTTTGTTATTTCCAACATTCCCGTTTTCTCCTCTCTGCATGCTAGGTTGCTCTAATCAGAGTGACCCACTCACCAGGAGGAGGTCTTACCACTGGATCCATCAATCAATGGCTTGATTGGCTCACAAGACTATCTTGAGCCTTGAAGTCACACTTGTGTAAATTTATTATAAATAGCTCACTACATTTTTTTGTAGAAAAGGAAGTAAAGAGAGTTTGGGTGTGGTTTGGGGAAACTCTGTGTATGTCGTTAATTCTCTGAGTAAACTCAAAGTGGGAGTTAGATTCCTCAGCTACTTGTGCAGTCCAAACTTTTTTGGGCACAGTTACATCATATTTTGGTGATGAGGCTGACGAAAAATTACAGTAATAATGGAACAGCTCAAGGCTGTCCTCAAACGACAGCAAGAGAGCTTTGAATTGATACAAGTGAAGCAAATGAACCAGCTGGCAGCAAAAATGTCCATTGGAGCTTCAATCATTGAGGAAGGTGAGCCTGCAGTTAAAACAAATTCTGCAGATGCATTAATGAACACTATCACTGAATTTAATTATGACTCAGAGTCATGCACTTTTGAACCTTGTATGAGGACTTGATTTCGGTAGACATTTCCAAGTTCAGTGAGGCATGGAAAATTAGGATGTTGTTGAGAAAGTTCAGCACTCAAGAACACGAGTGCTGCATTAACTTTATTCTGCCAAAATTTCCCTGGGAGCTCAGTTTCAGGGTAATTCTTGATGTAAGGTAGAAATATTCGGTGAACAAACATCACTGTTCAACATTCAGAATCAGTGTTTTAAAAAAAAATGACCAAAAGAGATACCAAAGATTTTGTAGCATATGCGAGTATGGTAAGTCGACAGTGAGAGATTTTTAAACTTTCTATGCTGACTGAAGACCAGTTCAAGTGTCTAATTTTTCTATGCTGACTGAAGACCAGTTCAAGTGTCTAATTTTTGTAGCGGGAATGCTGTCACACCAAGATGGAGACCTCAGAACGCGGTTGCTAGCGAAGATTGAGCAGGAGTCTGACAGGGCCCTTCGAAAATTAACCAACACTTAATTAATTTAAAACATGACAGCAAAATGGTGGAAGTGGCACACACATCTTCATGCGGTGTCCAGACAGTTAAGTCAGCAGACCCTGCTAGGCCAAATAAAATTGTGACCCGCCTA
The DNA here is from genome assembly GCF_036971445.1 of Narcine bancroftii. NCBI lineage: Eukaryota > Metazoa > Chordata > Chondrichthyes > Torpediniformes > Narcinidae > Narcine > Narcine bancroftii. The sequence continues at coordinate 142,164,536 of NC_091475.1, forward strand.
GCCAAACCACCTTGTGCCTGTTTGAACTGCAATGAGTGGCACTATGCTCGTGACTGCCCGTACAGTCGACAGTACTGCAGTAAATGCAAGCGTCGGGGACTTAAACAAGAATGCTGTAGAACTGACAGATGGAAAACACCTGATAAGTTATCTTCACACACAAAAGTGAAACCAATCAAAATGACTTTCAAGGTGGCAAATGCCAAATGCAGGAAATATGTGAAAGTACACATTAACGACATCCCAGTGAGGCTTCAAATTGATATAGGATCTGACATTACCTTAATATCAATGAAAATGTAGAAACAGATTGATCAGCCAGAGGTGACTCCAACCAAAAACATAGCATGGAATGCTTCTGGGGGTATCCTGCAAGTGCTAGGCAAAGTTAACTGTTCCGTCAGCTTAAACAATGCAGAAGGAAATGGATTATGTTATCTGGTAAAATGTCTTAACTTTGATTTCATGGGTCTTGATTGGATCGAAAGGTTGAACCTACTGGAATATCCACTTAATGATATTTGTCAAAAGTTGGAAGTCGTTCAACAGCGACAAATACAGCACAAGAGTTGATGGTACAATTAAAGCAACTCCATGCAACTGTATTTTCTGAAGGCCTTTGACGGTGCACTAAAACAAAGGTGAAATTCTGTCTTCTGCCAACTTTCAAGCCAAAATAACTGTCCCATACACAGGCTGCACCTATCGTGATGGTGAAGAAATCAAATGGATCCACACATCTGTATACTAATTTTTCAACTGATTTGAATGCAGCTTTGGATACCCATCAATCCCCACTGCCATTGCCTGTGACCTTTTCAAAAGCTGAATGGTGGCAAATGTTTTGCAAAGATCGACGTAGCAGAGGCATAGCTGCAGGTGGAGGATGATACCGAGTCCAGAGATTGCCGGCTCTACCACTTCCTCCGGGTTCCTTTCAGCTAAACACATGGGACCTATGTTTTATAGCAGGAAATGGACTGCAATCCAATCTACAAGCCACCTTCCCATACTATTCTGCAGCCACAACCTGCAGGATCATGATGCAAATCTCCATAAGTTCCTCCGGGCAGCAAAATGCATGAACCTCACTTATAATGAGGTGGTTGAGGATGGTGTCATTGGCCTTGATCTGGACCACAGGCATCCGCTGAAGGAGCTACCTCTCCCACACACCCTTAAAGCTCTGAAGAGATGCCTCAGGTTCTTCTCCTACTAGGCTCAATAAGTCCCCAACTATGCAGGCAAGATTCACCCTTTGGTTAAAGCTACCACATTTGTCCTGTCAGCAGAAGTCCAAGCAGCTTTCAACAGTATCAAAGATGACATTGCCAAGGCAACCATGCATGCCATTGACAAGTCCACACAGTTCGAAGTGGAGAGTGATGTGTCTGACTTTCCTTGGCTGCCACATTCAATCAAGCGGGCAGACCTGTCGCCTTTTACTCACAATCTCTCTAAGGCCCTGATATTCACCACTCCTCTGTCAAGAAGGAGGCCCAGGCCATTGTGGATGCTGTACACCACTAGAGGCACTCTCTTGCAGGGAAATGGTTCACCCTCCTCACAGATCACCGAGCTCCAGAAGCACGTCAGGCAATCTAAGACTAAGCCGCTGGCCAAGATGGTCCACCTTCTCTATGTTAACCCCCAATGTGCCTATGTTGCTTTCCCAAAGACACGGTCTCGATCCGGGACTTTGCTCCATCGGGGGTTCTCTGACCACCATTGATTTTCAACAGACAATCTCTCCCACTTTAACCTTAGGGGGGTCTCAGAACCTGCAGCTGACCACCCCCTACCCCAATAGCTCCACACTCCTCCACCACCCCTCCCTTCAGCAAACTTAATAGACCAACCACACAAGTTGCTCAGGATTCTACAGTAGCATCGCAACCATTGCCACATTGTTCACTGTGACAGAGGAGTCCTCCTGATAGACTTAACCTGAAAAATGTATATATGTATAATTGTTTCACCCTTTTTTTTATCACCCCACAGGACTCTTCTTAAAAAGGAGTAAATGTCGTAAACCACTGTTGTGCCATCATTGGTTGATGCTGGCTGGACACACCTCCCGAGACCGATCCTACCCCTTGCATGTTCTCCATTCTCTTTGCTTTGATCAGTCAATGTGGTTGTTGTTTGTTCCTGTCTTTAGTTAATAAAAGCCTGATGGTTTCACAATATCAGCCTTTTGTGATTATTGACAGTACATCAGTGAGGTACCGCCTCAAGGAGGCACCCTTGTCACAACCTATTCTCATTGTGACCTTCAGGTAAACTGTACAGAAGCCTGAAATCAAGCATGTCTAAGTTCAAGAACAGCTTTTATTTAATCTAATGGCTAACAGTCTCTTGAACCACACCCCTCCATTACCCTTCTAACTATTAACTACTCAGGACCACCAGAAAGAAATGTCTGAATTAATAAAGTACCATTTTTTTTTTCTTAGACTCGCTGTGAATATTTACTGATACTTTAAATTTATTATCTTTCTGTACTGGGGTAATTTAATATGCATATTGTAGTTGGTGGATTTTATATACTTGTTTGGCGCAGCAGTAAGAAGTCCTTATGTATGTGACAACAAACTCATTATCAATATTATTATCAATCCAGTATATATGTTAATGTTGTGCCTTCTAAATCTGAATAATAACATCTTGTACGGCAACATCAAAGATCTACAAAAACTCCAGAGACAGCATATCAACTATTTTACTCTTATGCTCGTTACAACCTCAAAAAAAAAATTTTCTCAAATATCTAAGTTCATTCTGCTCAACCTAATTATTATATCTTTAAAAAGTAGATTTCGGCATTTGCCCTTCTACAAATGTTGGTATTTATTTTCTGATTTTGCTCCCTCTCCCTTTCTTTCATAGTGGGGGTTAACTGCTCTATAATATATGGAATCCGCTTCCTAGATTCTGCATGGATTCTGCTTCATCTCCACACCAATCCTATCCCCTCTCTAAAGCTGTCCATGAGGCATGAAGAATTCATTTCTGACCTGCACTGTTGCAGATGGTGATAAATCAAAGGTATTTAGATGGAGATGGAGATAGGCTAATTCAAGAGTGTCTTGCCCATACATTGCAGTTACAAACAAGTATTGCCTTGGAATATTATTAATTTTCATCAATTTGTTTTAACACTAATTTTGTCATGAGCACTGAAAAGAAAAGCATTTCGAATCCCTGCTCCTCAAACTAACCAGACTTACTGCAAGAACTAAATACAAAAATTAGTGACACTTTCTCTTATTTCTCATCCTATTGCTAATCAGTAATGGATGAGTATTTGGTCCAAATGAATGGATTCGTTTAAAAAAATGATGAGTAGTTTATGAATCTATAGTTCTTTACATTTAATGGCAGGGTCCAAACACCTGGGGAATGTTGATGGGTGGAAAGAGAAAACTAAAACTGTTCCCATCACATTACAAAACAGTTTTCAAAATGAATTATTTCCAACTCTTTTCTCAATCTTTGATTGGGATTTTTTAGGAAGTATTGAAATACATAGATGTAGAGGGCAATAGCACAAACAAGAACTAGTTGAGCTCAGACTTTCTAAATCATCTGTCTTCACTTACCCTCTGATTAAAATCCAAACCCACCCTTAGCTGATGCTCAATCAGTACTTCCATGCAATTACCAAGCTCTACCATTATTTTCTTCCTCATTTAATGCAATCTGCTTCTCAGCTCTTTTTTAAGTATCAAAGAATCAAAAAAATGTCTTGCAATCAAGGTCTGCACGTTATCTGTGAAAACTTTGCTTTCTGATTTCCTAACCAGGGAACGTCTCCTATCATTTTCATGTCTCTAGGCCCTTGATATTTCTGATTTCAGATTTATTGTCATGGTACATGCATGACAACACATACAACCCTGATATTCTTTTCCTGCGAGCGAGGCAGAATTGCCATTTACTGGTAGTACAAATCAAGCTGTACTCAATGTACACATGTAAACAAATGAATATATGTAAATAAGCTGACTGTGCAGTGCATAGAGAGAGAGAGAGAGAGAGAAAGAGAGAGAGAGAGAGAGAGAGAGAGAGAGAGAGAGAGAGAGAGAAATGAAGACAATAGTAAGCATCCTTTAAAAGGTCCCTGATTGAGTGTGTTTGAGGAGTCTGATGGTGGAGAGGTCGCTACTGTTCCTGTACCTGGTAGTATGAGTCCTATGGTACCAATACCTCTTTCCTGATGGTAGTAGTGGGAACAGAGTGTGTGCTGGGTGGCAATGATCCTTGATGACTGCTGCTGCTCTCCTCTGGCAGTGTTCCCTGTAGATGTACTTTATTTTTGAATATTTTATTTATAAATTTTTAACCACAATAATAATTACATTACATTCAATTGTAAATTATTTCAAAAGAAGTTATACATATGGCATATATCCTCCCATCCCCCTCAACTCACCCTCCCAACACCCCCACCCCTAAAGAAATAACAAAAAATAAAAACAAAAAAGAAGAAGAATGCCAAGAAAATATAACACTTACACAATAAAGTCTATTGGACATTATCAAGAAGTGAGGTCTTCAGAGAGTCAATTTTTTGTGCAAACCAACATTTTGTAAATATGGGCTCCATATTTTCCAAAAAAATAATATTTATCTCACAGACTATAAATATTGTTCTCTAATGGTAGACAACTACGAAGTTCTGTATGGCATCTTTCCATGCCTAAATCTATTCCTGACTTCCATGATATGCTATAGATTTCAAAGGAACTGCTAAAGCAATTAACACAAATTCAATTTGATAAATATACACCCCCATAGAAGGTCTCAATGGTGGGCGGGTTTTACTTGTGATATCCTGGGCTGTGTCCAATACCTTTTGCAGGCTTTATGCTCAGGTATATTGGTGTCTCCATACCAGACCATGATGCAGCCAGTCAGCAACACATCTCTAGAAATTTGCCATGGTTTTCCAATGTCATACCAAACCTCCACAAACTCCTGAGGAAGTAAAGTTGCTGATTCACTTTCTTCATGATGCTATTAGTGTTTTGGGACTAGGAAAGGTCCTCTGAGATAGTGACTCCCAAGAACTTATATTTGCTCTGATCCCTCAATAATCACTGGATCAACTTCCTCTAGTTTTCCCTTCCTGAAGTCAACAATCAGCTCATTGGTTTTGGTGACATGAGTGTAAGGTTGTCATTGGTGCACCATTCAGCCATGTTTTCAAACTCCCTGTTATATGCTGACTCATCATTTTTTTATGCAACCCACTACTGTGGTATCATCAGTGAAATTGTAGTTGGTGTTGTTATCATACGAAACCACACAGTCATAGATGTGGAGTGAGTAGAGCAGGCCATGTTTCTCGATGATTGAAGCTTCATTGTCACATTTGATCACAACAAATAGTTTTCTGTTGTCTTGGCATACCTAAATTACAGAAATTTTGATGCAAAAATAATTCAAGATTAACTTGCTTATTACAACAGTTTGGTCTCTCAGGTCCATGCTGGCTCCCAGCAGAACAATCCCATTATTTCCATCCACTAACTTTATTTCCTTGTACATTGACAACTTATTCTTTCTCACAGGCTCATATTCTGGCTTAAGCCCTTTCTCAAGGTATGAGAAAATGCTGGAGGGGTCCAAACAAAAGAGTGGGGGTGGGGTGGGGGAAAGGAGGGTGGCAAAGGCAGGAAATGATAGGTGGAGAAAAAAGGGAGGGGACAGCAGCAATGAGAGGGTGAGTGGAATAACTGGAAAGACAGGAAAGAGGGAGGGGTAAGAAAGGGAAGAATGTTTAGTGGAAAGCAATAAAGTCAATGTTAAGACCATCTGGCTTGAGGGTGCCCACACAGAAAACAATTTGCAGGTGGTCTGGGTGGGATAATACACAAAGCTGTGGGCAGACATGTGAGCACAGGAGTGTGACTCAGAATTGAAATGGTTGGCCATTGGGAGGTCACTGTTGTCATGAAGGGAGCGGAGGTGCTCAGTGAAGAGATCTCCCAATCTGTGCTGGTCTCTCTGATGTAGAGAATGCCACAAAGGGAGCATCGGATGCAGTCACTAAGTCCTGTGGAAGACACATGATATCAGAAGGAAGTAAGAGGGGATGTGGTGATGTGTAGAGCAGGGATTTGGTCCAATTTTGTAACCACTGACATCCTGGGTTGCTTCCATACAAGTGTCACAGGAATCAACGAACAGCTTCCTTCCTCAATCTAGGGAAAGAATATTCCTCTCCCTCTCCACACACTATGGGGAATTCGAGTGCATTGTAGTGTTGTTATCTTTCTATGTTCATGCTCTGTTAATAAAGAAAGGGATACAATATGGTCCTAATGCAAGCAAATGAAATTGGTGTAATGGGCAAAAAATTGAATGGAATTTATTTAACTTGAATTAAATATTATTGTCATGCGCATCATTATCGAGTGTAAAAAATGGTTTGCATTCAATCCAGGCTAAAATACAACAGGTCACGGAAAGTAAAACAAAAGTGCAGAATCTCGTGTTGCAAGAGTGCTGGAGAGAAAAGTACAATTAAAATACAGTATATCTCCAATTATCCAAAATGGGCCCATTTCGGATAAACATTTTTTTTTCAGAGAATTGGTCATTTTTTAAAAACATCCCAGTAGCAACAGCAAATCATTTGTAGCAATATTTAAACAACAACAAGGGAAGGCTTATTAAGCATTAAAATAATGTTTAATTCTCACCAAAAATATGCTGGCCACAGCCGATCACTGACACCTCCACACTGAGGCCCCACTCGTGCCAAGAGCCCAAGGATCTTGCTCCTGCCTGGGAGCTTGAGGTCCCTGCTACCATCGAGAGCCTGAGGTTCATTGCTGTTACTGCCGTGGCCCAAGGTCCGCTGCTGCCGCTGCCAGGAGCCCGAGGTCTGCTGCTCCTATCGCTGGGGCCTGACATCCCTGTCAGTTTGGCTCAAAAAAAATCTGATAAATGAAAATTTCTAACTTGTTTTGGATATCTTTATTTATCCAATTTTAAAAATAGTTGAATAACTCAGGATTTTGGAGAATCCAATTTCAGATAATTAGAGTAGTACTACATTTCAAGCTCCCTGTTGTGATAATGAGAATTCATCTTTTCAGTAATGGAGATTTATTTAATAGTCTGACAGCAGCAGGAAAGAAGCTGCCCTTTAATCTGGTGTAAAAACAAAACCATACCTTGATGAAGGGATCAAGTCTGAAATGTTGGTTATATATTTTTATTTTTGCAGTACAAAGTACACTGTTGGACCTGGTGAGTTTTTCCAGCATTGTGGTTTTACTTCAACCATGGTGTACTCATTCATATTTTAATTTAATCTGATGTAACATGTTTTCACACTCATGTGTCTTCTGACTGATGGAGTGGGCCTTACAGCCTGTTCCTCTGCTATACAATTTCCTATGGCTCTCTCTCTCTCTCACTCTCTCTTTTACTTTTCACATCTTTCAGGGCAAGTCTTTCAGAAAAGTTTTGGGCAAGTCTTACATCACTAGTGACCAGACTATGTGTGTTGGCATAAAAATCCAGGTGACTCCGAGTATAGCACTCAGTGAAGTGGAAAAGAAAGATAAACCATATTTGTTTCATACTTATTTGGATAAGTAAGAACAAATACAGGTGCTGAATTGTTAACAAGCTCCAAACTGTCACCTCAGAGATCAGCATCTCTACCCACTACACGACTGTGCACAGTACATCCGACTGTTTTAAGGATATATTATTCAATCCAAACATTGCAGTGAACAGCTAACATTTGTACATAAAATCTGCAATAGCTTATTCCATTCAGCTGTTTAATTATTAAGGATTTTCACCTTGATTTTAGATGCCATGCAATTATTTTTATTGTTATCATGTGAAGTAGAGGTTACTGATGAAATGTGTTTCCAGTTAGCATCTACAGCTGCGAGGGAGACCTTTCAGTCCCTTGGGAACGAAAGATCATTCCCTCTGTCAGGATTTGAAGAGAAATGTGAAGAATAACACCAATAATAAGTGCAACAGATTGAAAACATCAGTTTTGATCCAATCAGTTTGAAGTAGCAGAGAGTAGAGCCCTTAAATTCCCCAGTACCAGTTTGCAAATCATACACACCAATGCAAGAACAAAAGAGGCAGGAAATCTCCATTGGTTAAATGTAAATGAAATACAGTAATGCGTCTGGGAAATGAGGCAAATCTGAAGGACTATTCAGCAATGCTCCATAGCAACAACTAAAGCAAATCAGAAGTAGTGAAGTTTGGAGTTTTATAACTGTCTTGTTCCAGTTCCCATGGTATGAATTATTATGGCAGCAATACCGAAGATACACCGAAAAGCAGGGAGAATGAGTGAGCGATGGGGAAGTTAGATTGTCAGCAGTAATTATATAAATTGATGTGTTTCTATTGGAGAAGCAAAAGGTGATGCAGATGTTGATTTTGTGGCCCTTCGTAACATACAACATGAAAATGCATTTCAATTTGTTCAGAACAATAAAAAACAAAAGCTTGCACTTAATACGGGGTAATTTAAGCTATCTTTGGAAATAGTATTTGAGTAAATGAGTAAACAATTAATGGAAGCCACTCTATCAAGGGATAACAGAAACAGCAATGTCAGAAGCAAATTGGGTAAGTTTCTTTTAGAATATATTGTTCAGCACTGGAACATATAAATTATTTTGAGACATGATGTGGTAAGTTTTCTGGGTTCAAGTGAGTGTGCCAGCATTTCATTTGCCATAAAGGACAAAAACAGAACACCAGGATGCCTTTTTACTTGTTCATGGGGAAGGGCATTCACACTTCTCTTGTTGAGTTCACTTTCTGTACGTGGAACGATGAAGGATCCTGCTATCTTATGAAAGCCAACCCACATCTTATGTCACTGCCTTTGCAAATATGTTGAGGACTATCTTCTGGATTTCTTTCCTCTCCTCCATTTTCTCTATCCTCGTATTCTGCAAAATGGCAAAATTCAGAGGTGAGTGACTGGAATGTATTCCCTCTATGAGTCTGGTGAATGTGGCCCTCAGGGCAATAAATGCAGTTTTTGAAGAGTAAAAGTGAAATCAAGCCCAAAACATTGGTGATATATCTTTACCTTTGCTACATAAAGGCACTGTTTGACCTGTTGAGTTTCTCCAGCATTTGTGTGTTTTTTTTTAAAGTTAAATCTGGATGGACAAATGAGGAATATGAGGAAGTTCCTCAATTAAAAATGTTTGGCAAACAAGGTAAATATGAGTGAGAAGTAATGTGACCAAGGTAGATTTCAAATAGTCTAAGGAGGAGATTAAACGTGTAGAGCAAGCATAGGTGTACGTGCATTTCACATTTACTTTTAAAAATATTTTATTGATGCTTTACAATATAAACAAATGAACAGTGAAGTTATATAATGTGCCACAAGTTTCAGAAAAAAAGAAGAAAAAAATTAAAATGTTCTACAATATTCTCATAATTAGGAAATCCCGAACACAGAGCACAATCATAGCAATAAAATAGGGTTTGTCTAAATCAAGTAAAACCAACCTGGAGAGGGTCAGCACAGTTCCCAATTTCTATTACAACCTTAAATGTTAAGATTATGATAATAGTCTATAAATGGACCCCATATCTTTTGGAACTTAACATTTGAATCCTTGATAGCATATCTAATATTTTTCTAGAGTTAAACAAGCCATAGTATCTTAGTTATTGAGCATGTGTAGGTGGAGTATTATCTTTCTATTTAATCAAAATTGTACATCTGGGTATTGTTACAAGATTAAACCAGCAACAACAAAGAAGGCATAAAGATGAACAATTACTTTATTAACAAAAATTCACCTTCAAACTTCAATTCAAAATCACCCCTTTTATAACAATGCCCACTGGTTACTATGCAAATTTATATAACAATGTAAAACTAATAAATTCCCCAGCCTAAATATAACATATGTAATTAAAGTCTAAGTTATATTTCAAACCAGCTCACAAAAAAACTTAGACACAAAATAAACACAAAACACACAAGACACACAAAACTTCGATCTCAACCAAAGCAAAGATCATTAAAAAAATCAGTTTGTTTGGTAAACTGAGGCCAAAGATCTTTGAGAGAGAGCACAAAATTCAAAGATGTCTTGCGTTGCTTGCAGAGAGAGGAACAACTGGTTTGGTCCGGATCCTTCTGGCTGCCTTCGGAATGTTCATCCTTTTTGAAATCCCAACATTCTAAATTGTCCTCCAGACCATGACTTATCCTCTGGGCCTTCTTCCACTCCACAACACTACCCAGTAGTGGTTTATCGTCCAAGTCCAGAAATTTTTAGATCATTTTCTGCACATGCTCAGTCCGTCTCCCACTCTCTCAGCAGTCCACCTTCACCTTGGCTCTCTAAGGCAAACTGTCACTTTTTAACATAAAACCACACAACACATAGGCCAATACACAACACAGAACTCTGTAACAATATCAATGATGTTAAAAATAAAATTCAGCTTTGATTTGAAGTCAGTAATTCTTCCACGCCTGGGAGCAGGATTTGAATCTTTCATTTAGGACTCCATTTTCAATTTGATTAACACTACTTACTTTTGTGCATGGCATTGTTTGCTGGAATTTAAAGCACAATTTTCTAAAGTTAAATATCTTGTTTCCAATTCAGAAGTAAGTCCTCGTCGTGAGAAATAGGTGATGCTTCTTTAGTTGATATGTTCTGGACCTGCCCTGGCTTGGAAGAATTTTGGAAAGATGTTTTATAAACACTATTGGTAATTCTTGTTAAAATGAGAACCTTGCCCTTTAGTTGCTCTTTTTGGATCACCTCAAGATATTGATGTATTGCTGACTTCATTTCACATTTCCTAACTGCTTACATACTGAGTCATTTCTTGGCAGATGCTCTCAGTTCAAGCGACTGTGCTCTTCTAGTTTCCCATTTCGCACAGTACTTCAAGGACTGGCCATTGAAATGAAGCACAATATTATTTGTCTTGTATGTTGACATTATTTTGTCTTTCCTCCTCAAAAAGAGAACATTAGCTTTTGCATAAGCCATATGTCTCCGGTACAATAAAAAACAAGATGTAATTTCATACTCTTTTGTATTTGTATTCACAACATAGGCTAAAATCATCAATGGTGATTGGAATAAGCAATTTGGAAATACCATTGCTATAATTATTCAGTGAATATGCATTGTGTGCACACATAGTTGTGTGTGTTTCTGTACGAATGACCAGAACCAGAAATTAACTTAGCTTCTGATTTCATTTGTGATCTATTATCTTGTAGTTTGTGCATCGTCAATATACCTGTGATGTTTTTAAACCTTATCTGTCTGCTCGCTGTTGATATTTCAGTCTAAATGAGTCAAACCAAATCTATGCAAATGTGCTTTTCAATCAAGAGTTATGGTCAGTGGAGTCACACTAGAAACTGCAGATCCTGGAATCTGATCCAAAAGAAAAATACACAGGAGGAACTCCATTAGTTAAACAGGAACTGTGGGAGAGAAAAAAAAAAATGGTTGAGATTTCTGGTCAGAACCCTTCAGCAAAACGCTTGCTGAAGGATTCTCATGATGGTCAATATATTTGCAGATGTTAATGGGCATGTTTAACTTCACAACATTGGAGATGTATTCTGAGCCATGCTTGGTCTTGAACCCTTTGGAAATGTGGTTTCACAAGTTCAAAATAGTTAACATCACAGAAATTATTGGAAGTTTGTGAAACATTACCATTTACAACTTAGACAACATGGGAAGACAAGCTACTTTGACCACATGTTTTACTACAAGAAGGATATGGTTTATGCGACAACTATGTTCCATCATAAAAAGCAAGAAGGAAATGAAATAATTCTTCAGTGTTGCATGCATGGTGACAATTTGCTGCAATGCACAGGTTTTCTGATCTTAAGTGAGAGCTTAACATGCATAAGGTTGAAACATATGTATCACAATCCCTTGAACACTTATCAATGTTCAAGTTCCTTAAGCAATCAAGGAGTATCTTTTTCAGATGTGAAATCAGCAAAAGAATGGCTGTAAATAGAATCAAGAAAGGAAAACAAACAAAAAACTCTACAAGCAGATGTTTTAACTCAAAACCATCAACAGAGAAGAGATGCCAGATAAATTGAATTCAGTGTATGTTATTGGTAGAAGCTCAGCAGGTAAAACAAAGAGCCTGGTGGAGGAAGGCAGTGCAAATAGTGCAGAAAACCTGAACAAGTTACAAACATTTGTCATTCACCAAAGCCAGTGCATTAGAGCTCCTCAATGTGTGTAGAAAATACTGAAAACCAAATCCTGAAAATACATTTGTCATTCTTCACATTTAATGAAGCTTTCACCCATAAGTAGAAATGATCAATGACCACACGCCAACCAATATACTTGATGGATGCGGACAAAGCTGTCAATATAATTGGTAAAAAAGCTCTCAGTGATCTTTATTATCAATCTTAGTCAGTTAAAAAGACCATATGGCTGTTACAATCTTCTAGTGTTTCAATGCTGTAGCCAACCCACAGGTGACAACCAGCCTTGGTGGTGGCAAAACGAACATCAAAGAACAATATTCTGATTACGGAATATGAGCACAAAGCTCATAATGAAGACACTGAGTGAAATTTAAATGAGAATCTTAAAGGCAGATTCTCAGAAACAGGCCATTCTGCCCAACTTGCCCACGTCAACCCACATTAGTTCAACCATTCTGTGTTTCACCCCATCCCTCTAACCTATTATATTCATGTATCCATCCAGATTTTTTCTGAAATGTTGCAATATTAGAACCTCACTCTATACAATCACCACCCTCTGTATGAAAAAAAAGTTATCCCTCAGATTATCTTGTGGTGTGAGTTAATCAGTTTGCCTTACTACCATCATTAAACAAAGCACATTTTGCATGTGGAGGTCAAAAAAAAATCAAGGGAACTAAACAGCTCAAGGGCTGGTTTTGGAAAGTTATGTTCAACTGATTCTTCTAATAAAATGACTGGATCAAAATGTTGTAAGAGCAAGCATCTTATTTTGAATACGAGTCCTATATGTGACTCTCCTGATCCAGGAATGGACATCTGACATGTGTTAGTTTGTGCCATCATCCAATCAGGGATGATTACCAGAATATCTTCTGCCATGAGTTGCAGGAATCTCAAAGGTTCAAAGTTTCAAGAATTCAACAAATATAGTTCTACAAGCACTATGTCAGGGGCAGACTCAAATAAATTGGAGCCATAGGAAGTCCACAGCAATTGGAGTGCCCAGAAATCCACCACAGGACATATCTGTGATGACACTTTTCACCAGGACTGGTTTGATAGCAATGACCAGGAGATCTAAGAGCTAATTAACCAGAAACACAAGTTCTTGCCATCATCCAATCAAGGATGATTACCAGAATATCTTCTGCCATGACTGATACAGTTTATGGTTGAACAAGCCATTACCCATTAACTTCATCAGCCTTAATCTGAGAAACAACCAAAATGAGTTGCAGGAATCTCAAAGGTTCAAAGTTTCAAGGACTCAACAAATATAGTTCCACAAGCACTATGTCAGGGACAGACTCAAATAAATTGGAGCCATAGGAAGTCCACAGCAATTGGAGTGCCCAGAAATCCACCACAGGACATATCTATGATGACACTTTTCACCCACCAGGACTGGTTTGATAGCAATGACCAGGAGATCTAAGAGCTAATTAACCAGAAACACAACAAGTTCTTGGGTTATAATCCTCAGAGGAAACACAGCATCTCATCAGAACACAGAAGGCCTAAAGAGCAGGTGGTGGCTGGAAGAGAGCAATAGTTGACATACATGTAGTGGTTTCATTTATCATATCTGCAGGACAACCAATACAAACTCAAAAGGGCCCACTCCAATGTGCACCATGAATGGAGCAATTGTATTAAGGACAGAGCGATGGTCAGAACTACAAAGAACTGTTCAATCAGGAATTTGTGCTTGAATTCACAAACTGATTTCATCTCATCACACAGTAGGTTGAGTTTTACCATCACCACAGGCCAACCAAAAGTTGCAAAGAATCTATTTCAAATGAAAAATAATGGAAAAGTATCTGAAAAAAAAACAAAAAAAATGGATATTGCAAAGGACCCCTCAGAGATGCTCTCATCCTGACCAAGAATGGAGACATATCAGGGAAATGCCATCAGCAGAATCCTTATCACTCACCACTTCTTAGTGAATATTACAAATCTATTGACCTCACCATGCACTACCTGCTCCATCTGAGGAAGTCTACAGGGCCATATTGGGTTTATTGCCCAACACAGAGCCCATAGAACTGGAGTGAAAGCAAGTCACACAAAACGATTTTCTCAGACACATTCTGGTGGTTCATTGTTTTTAATTGCTCTTGTCTGGACTGGAAAATTCTCAGTTCAAGTTCAAGTTTGTTATTATCTGATTGTTCATATACAACTGGATGAAACAATGTCTCTCCAGTCCAGAGTGCCCACAAAAACACACAATGAAGCAGCCAGATAGGACACTCAATTATGCACCTGCAAATGATCATTAAGATGAAGGCTGGTAGCCTTGCCCTCCCCCATAGGAAGTGTAGGTACTCCTGCATCTACATGACTAATGAGGGGGCGTTGAGTCCAGGATTGATCATCCCCTACATGGAAATGAAGGAACTTTGTGCTCTCCATTCCAGAACTGATGATATGTAGTGGAGAATGGTTTACCTTAATCCTCCTGAAGTCCAAAATCATCTCATTTTGGCTCATGAGTGTGAAGTCATGAAGGAGCTTTACAGTGCCATTTGAAAAGCCCAGACTTACCATCCTGATGGTGCAATGATTGTTTGCTGGTGACTTCAATCACACCTACCTGAAAACAGTCTTATAATGGGTGCAACAAGTTGTGAACTTTGCCACCGGTGGAGAGAATACCCTGGATTTGATATATAACAATGTCCCTGGTACATAAAAGGCTGTACAGCATTACCAATTGGCTACTCGAATCACATCTCCAAATTGCTAACCACAACTTGGCAGTGGGGGTTGGGGGCCATAGCAGCGCCACAAAACTGATTTGAGACTAAGGACTGGAGCTGTATCAGGGAGGTAGCCACCTGCATGTAAACATCAAGGAGTACACGAGCTAAGTGACTAGTTATATCAGCAAGTGCATTGAGGATGTCACTGAGATCAAATGCTTCACAACCACAACTTCGGAACCCATGGTTGGATACAGAATTCTCAGAATTTGTCATGCTGCCTTCAGTACAGGGTGTAGGATGGCACTAAGATCAGTCAAGGCTGAACTCTCCCATGCAGTGCAGAAGCCGAAAACATGGGTACCCCCAGATCCGCAGACAGCTGTGTGACACTGGCGACATGAAGTACATGTGGCAAGGGATCTAGACTTTATGGATCATCCTTAAAGTAAGGTACAATGATGTCTTAATTCCAGACAGACTGAACACCTCCTATTCACACTTAGATGAAAAGAACAGGATGATGCCAAAGAAAGCTCATGTTCCTTTGATGAATGAGCCCCCTGCCTATCTGCGGCCGAGGTGAGGAGAACCCTATGGAAGGTGAACCCACACAAGATGATGGGACCAGTCAACATACATAGTCGGGTAGTGAAGGACTGGACAGAAAAATTCCTGGAGGTCTTCACTGAAGCAGTCCATCATTCCTGCATGGTTCAAGACAGCCACCATCATCTTGGTGCCCAAGAGGTCGAAAATAACAGGCCTCAATGACTACCACCCTGCAACACTGACCACCACCATTATGAAATGCTTCGAGTGTCTGGTGATGAAAAGTATCAGTGCACACCTCCCAGGGATGTTGGGTCCATTTCAACTCACCTATATAACAAACCATTCCACAGACAATGCTATAGCCTTGTCACTAACTCCATCCTGGTCCGCCATGAAAAGGATGCCTCACATGCCAGGCTGCTGTTCATTAACCAGCTCAGTGTATAATATGATCTCTGTAACTGGATACTGGGTTTCCTAACAGAAAGACCACAGCCAGTCTGGTCGGCAACTGAACGTCGAGTATGGTTACTCTGAGCACTGGCACACCTCAGGGCTATGTGCTCAGCCTGCTTCTGTTCATGCTATTAACCCATGATTGATTAGCCAGATCCAGCTCCTAAAGTGTCATCAAGTTAGTAGATGACACAACAGCAGTTGGGCCTCATCAGCCACAATGAGTCACACTGCAGAGAAGAGGGAGAAAATCCTGTGAAATGGTGCAAGAGTAACAACCTGAGGCTCAACATAGACAAGATGAAGGAGATGATCATGGACTTCAGGAGACCAGGATTGACCACCCTTCACTACAAATCCACAACTTTGTAGTAGACAGAGTGGAGAGCACCAAGTTCCTTGGAGTTCACTTAACTAGTGACCTATTGTGACATTAACATCTCCTCACTTGTCAGGAAGACTCAGCACTTCCTGGGAAGACTAAAGCAGGCAAGGCAACCAGCCACTATGTCAAGCTCCTATCGGAGGTATAGCCAGAGCGTACTGGCCAGCTGCATCACAGTAAGCTATTTCAAGCTGCCACATGACAGTTAGAAAGGTCCAACCCAGTCAGCATGGTACTAATCTAACTGGGTCATTGACCTATCTCAGATGTAGTCAGGGAACCCAGTTAAACTTATCTAGGCTGTGACAACCAGCGACTTGAACAGGAAAATGGCCGACCTGGTTACTCCTGTGATATAAGTGCTTTTGCGCTGGTGTCACAGGGAAACTTCTGGCTGAAGTGGCTTCCGCCATTGGGGGGAAGAGATATTGCTGCAGCCGGTCCCAGAGTGTGGGGGGGGGGGGGAGAGGTCCCTGCCATTGGTGGTGGGGGGGGATAGAAAGGGGAGCCACAATCGGGTGGGGGGAAGTGAGGTTGCTGCCATGGGGGGTTGGAAGGGGGAGAGGGGAGCCATGATTGGCAGGAGAGAGGTTGCTGCCACAGAGGGAGAGATGTCACTGCTGTGGGGGAAGAAAGGTCGCTGCTGCTGGGTGGAGGGGGAGAGAAGTTGCTACTGTGGGGAGAGGAAGGGTCACTGCTGAGGGGGGGATGAGGGGTCACTGTCGTGGAGAGGAGAGGGGTCGCTGCTGTGGGGGGACAGAGGTCGCTGCCATGTAGAGGTCGCTGCTGTGTGGGGAATAGGGGTCGCTGCCATGGTGTTAAGAGGGGTCACTGACGTGGGGGAGAGAGGTCGCTGCCACAGATGGGGGAAAGACGTCACTGCCGTGGGGAGGAGAAGGGTCGCTGCCACAGAGGGAAGAGGGGTCACTACCGTGGTGGGTAGGGGGGTCATAGCTATGGGGGGAAGAGAGGTCGCTGCCACGGGGGAAGAGGGGTTTCTGCCATGGGGGGAAGAGGGGTAGATGCCACAGGGGAGAGAGGTTGTTGCCACGGGGGGTGGGGGAAGAGGGGTTGCTGCCATGGGGGTAAGAGAGGTTGTTGCCATGGGGAGAAGAGGGGTTGCTGCCACAGGGGGAAGAGGGGTTACTGCCACAGGGGAGGAGGGGTCACTGCCGTGGAGGGAAGAGGGGTCCCTGCTGTGGGGGGTAGGGGGTCATAGCTACAGGGGGAAGAGGGGTTGCTCCCACGGGGGGGGAGAGGGGTTGCTGCCATGGGGGGAAGAGGGGTCGCTGGCATGGGGGGGGAGAGAGGTTGTTGCTGCGGTGGGAAGAGGGGTTGCTCCCACGGGGGGGGGGAGAGGGGTCGCTGGCATGGGGGGGAGAGAGGTTGTTGCTGCGGAGGGAAGAGGTGTTGCTGCCACTGGGGGGAGAGGGGTTGTAGCCATGAGGGGAAGGGGGTTGCTGCCGTGGAGGGGGGGGAAGAGGGGTTGCTGCCATGGGAGGAAGGGGGGTCATTGCTACAGGGGGAAGAGAGGTCACTGCTGCGGGGGGGGGGGGAGAGGGATTGCTGCCACTGGGGTAAAATGGGTTGTTGCCGCAGGGGGAAGAGGGGCCACTGCCATGTGAGGGAGAAGGGTCACTGCCATGGGGGTTAGAGGGGTAATAGTTATGGGGGGAAGAAGGGTTGCTGCCGCAGGGGGAGAGAGGGAGGGGATGCAAACTGCTGCTGCTACAAATGCCACTACGGTCCACAGTGACGACTCAACGTTTGAGGCAGCAGGATGTTGTTGGGGGGGGGTGTCGATTGATGGTGGGGGTGGCGACTGATGGGGGAAGGTGACTGACTGTAGGAGTGGTGATTGATGGTGGGTGGTGACTAACAGGGGAGACAACTGATGGGGGTGGCGACTGATGGCCGGTGGGGGTGGAGGATAGCAGGGGAGACTTAGTGATAGTTCCCATGAGTTCGCGTCACTTACTGCATCATTGGGGGGGGGGGGGGTGGGATTCCCTCTTAAATCGTTGGATTGGCAATTCCAGCACCTTTGCCCCAATAATCACACCTGGTTCCCAGGAGGGCTACCCAGGTGCTGCAGTTTAAAAGATCCCAGTGTGGTACAGTGCTGAAGAGAAATGGATCAGCAGTCAATCCACAGGACAATAAAAGTGGGGGAGAGGATCACAGGAACCACACTTCCCCCCATCAACGTGATCTAACAGGATCATTGTCTGAAAAGGGTGCGCAAAGATGCACACAGCCTCTTACAGCGGCTCCTATCGAGGATGAGATACAGGAGAAATGAAGCCAGCACCACCAGGCTGAGGAACATCATCTCCCCACGGGCAGTGAGACTGCTGAACACCCAAAGGAACTGTTCACTCTAACCATCCAAGACTCTCATATGTACAAAACAAAATGTATTTATCTATTTGTGTAGATGAATACTTGTCCTACGTATTTATTGTTTATCTGTTTGTGTGTTATGTCTGATTATTTGTCTGCATGTTTTGCACTGAGGACTGGAGAACGCTGTTTTGTCAGGTTGAACTTATACAGTTAGATAACAATATAGTTGCTTTGATACTTGACTTGACTTTGCCTTGTTCATGTTAAGATTCAGGTTGTTGTTCAGGAGCCTTTCAACCTCCTCTCTGCAATGTGACTCATTGTTGGTGATGAGGCAAACTACTGTTATATTTGATGATTCTATTTGAACTGCAACTGGCAATGCAGTTATGAGTCAGCACCATGGATAGCAGTGGACTGAGCACAAAGTCCTGAGGTACGCCACTTCTCAGCATGAAGAGGTTTGAGGTTTTGTTGCCAACCTGGATGGACTGCGGTCTTTCCATCAATGTCTAGAATCCAGATTCAGAGGGGTTTTGAGTCCAAGCAAGGACAATTTATCAACCAGCCGCTGAGGTATGATCATGTTGAACGCTGAGCTGAGGTCAATGAACAACAACCTGGTGTGTGAGGCATCATTCTCCAGGTAGATTGGGACAAAGTGAAGGGTCAAGGCTATTGGATCATCTGTGAATTGAAGCCAAACTGGAACAGCTCCAATGTCACTAGAAGGTGTGCTTTGATGCGTTCCATCACCAGCTAATCAAAGCATTTCATGATCATAGATGTCAGTACCACTGGGCAGTAGCGATTTAGTCCATTTTCCATCACTTTTTTTGGGGACCAGGATAATGGTGGCTACCTTGAAACCTTGTGGGGATAGTGGACTACTACAGCAAGATGTTGTAACCATCCATTGCAACCTCTGTCAGTTAGGCCTCACAGATCTTCAGCACCTGACCAGCAATGATCCTCTAATTTTTAGTAGAGTGTGCAAAAATCTTATGTTGTACATTTTTTTTTTTCCTGTCACTAAACTATGTGTGCACTGAATGCTTATGCAAATATAAACTTGAAATTGCTTCAAGATCATTTTGGCTAAAAAAACTGCACTAGCATGTTTTAATATAATACAAATTAATTAATTTGTATTCTACAAAATAATAAATTTAGTTATGATTTTATTCCATACTTTGAACTACAGTACAACTCCGATTATCCAAAGAAGTCGGGACCAGATATATTTTGGATGACTGTATTTTTCGGAGAACTGGTCATTTAAATAAAAATACAGCTAAGTAGCAACAGCCAATCACTTGTATCAATGTTTAAACAACAACAAACACCAAAGGAAGGATTTTTAAGCATTAAAATGACATTTTATTCTCACCAAAAAAAAAACATGCTGGCTGCCACTAATCCCCGACACTTACCCATCACTGCCTCCGATCCCCGGAGAAGCTTCCCAGGCTGGTGGAGCACTCATTGGCGAGTCAGCAGGCTCCTGTCTCCCCGTGAGCTCATTCAGCAGAGGCTGTTCTGGCTTTGTGTCCTTGTTCTTGACGTTGGAGGCCGTCACAGATCCAGTCTTTGCCTGCAGATACTCCCCCTCCCAAACACCACCAACAATCACTGACACCTCCCCACCGAGGTCCCACTGCTGCCTGGGAGCCTGAGGTCCCACTCCTGCCATTTGACTTGAAGACGCCAGGACCAGGGATTCTTCTGACCATTTGCAGCTGGGAGATAGTAGCACACAGTTTGAAAGGGAGAGTTGGAGAGAAAAGTCAATAGGGAAGGTAAAAAAGAAATGGAAAGAGAGGGAAGGGAGTTCCTGAAACAAAGACAATCGTCGTTCTAATTTCATGTCGAGTGATTTTTTTTCAACCTGCGAAGTCAGTTCGGCTCCAAAAAAAAATTTGGATAAATAAGGATTTTTGTTTGTTTTTGATATCCTCATTTATCCAAATTTTTTTGGAGGCAAACAGATGTCACTTTTGAGTCCAAAAAATTTGGATAAATGAGGATTTTGAATAATAGGAGTTGTACTGTGCTTTTTTCCAGTTTTGAATACACATTAATTTCCTTTGTGCACTGGTTGCAAAACATTTGTGCATGCGCCCACACACACAGCTAAGAGGAAGAGTGCTGACCAGGTATGTGCTCTGGTCCTACTACTTTGTGTGAATTGTGGATTCACCCTGGATAGGATCTTCCTCCACCAAACCACAAAGCTGGAAAACCATCAGCAAGACAAACAGTGTCCTTTATATACCAAATATAAAAGTACATAACTGACATTTCTGGCTTGAGCCATTTATCAGTCAAGGTTTTACTAGCATTCTCCTGACCTCAGCTCGGCTATGCAAGGTAGCAGTTCTTCAGAGGGAGGTGAGGCTTTAAATTAAAATTAAAATTTTAAATTTAGACATAGAGTTTGGTAACAGGCCATTTTGGCCTATGAGCTCCTGCCACCCAATTACAGGCAAACACCTCATTATGCAATTAATTAGTCCCAATTTTTACTCGTGTAAGATAAATTCACATTAAGTGATTAATTGAATCAATAGGAATAATTACAAAGAATCCCTATCCTTTCAGATCATCCATCAAGACGCAAAAAATGTGTTTTAAAAAGAACTTTTAGCTGCATATAATTCCAAAACTGTTAAGGTTAATAAAAATAATTCTGATATTTTTCATTTATTTCATAATTACATCTAACTAAACTATTTGTTAGAAAAAATATTTGTCCAAAGTTGACTTCTCATTGTACAATTTCCCATAATTAATGATCACCTTGTCTAAATTGCTGAGGACTTCCATGCTTCTGTCCATTTAGATAAAAATCCTTGGCATCTTCAACAAGTTCAAATTAATGGAGCACAAAAAAGATTTATTATGATAGCCTGAGCTGTAGCAAAAAAATGTATTATATCAACCTGGAAATCAGAAGATAGCCTGAGAATATAGCAATGGTACATAGAAATTAATAAATGTATTCAATTGGAACAAATAACATATAATTTAAGAAATTACATCACAGTATTCAAACAAATTTGGGAACCATACATGGAACACAACAGAGAAGTCCTACCGCAGATCTCCACCACCTAAAATGACAGAAGGAGAAGAAGACAAAATGAACTGACCCAGTATGTAAAAGTAATGACATAATTTTCTTGTTTATTTTCATTGTGTGATGACATTGTTTAATGGGTTTAATGTATCATATATGCTGAACGTTGGGTGTGTGGGGAGGGGGCTGGGAAGGAGGGAGAGGGTAAAAAGGGGAGAAAATGACTCTGTGTATATTCAAGAGGGAAAGGTTTATGTGTATTTTGGTCAATATGGTTCATAGTGTGAAAAATAAAAAATTAAAATTAAAAAACAAGTTCAAATTGAAGAAGGATTTTATCGTGATTTCTTTAGCTATATTTCTGGTTGTTTCATTCTCTTTGTCTTCAGCTTCTTCAAATGCACGTTACTCATTGAGTTGAAGATCATTTTCACTAAATTCTTCTACATGAGAATCAAGCTATTTTCGCGCATTTTCTGCATCCACCTCAAAACCTATGCTTCTTCCAATAGCAGTTATCTCTCCAATTATTTTGTTCATGGAACGGAAGCCAAGAAAATCATTGCACAATGGGGCAAAATATATTTCCAAACTGCTCGCATATCACTGGAAGTAACCTCTTACCATGAAAGTTTAATGTTTTCAAAGGCCTGCTTAATATTGTATTTCTTCCAAAATTCTGTACACGAAATTCCATTTCTTTTTGATGTTGCTTGAAGTGCTTGTGGAAAAGTCTTTTGAAGATAATATGCTTTGAATGATGCAAGAGTTCCTTGGTCCATTGGTTGCAATAATGATGTTGCATCCAATGGTAGAAACACAACTTTTACATTTTCATTCAAATTTCCCAATGAAGTAGGATGTCCTGGAGCATTATCTCACAGCAAGAGTGTTTTCAAACGAAGGTTATTATTCTTGCACCGTTAGGCAAAAAGTTCTTTCACTGTCCATGCTTTTTTATTAGCATGCCAAATAACTGGTAGAGTTTGACTGTTAGTCCCATTTAAAGCATGGTACACTAGCATAGGCTTAAGTTTTAAGTCCCCTTCTGCATTGTCTCCTAATTAAAGGGTGTCAATCTTTCGAAGCTTTGTACCCTGATACTTCATCTTTAACTAAAAAAGTTTTTTGTTGCCATTCTTTTCCAGAATAGGCCCGTTTCATCAACATTAAATATTTTCATATCATTATAATTGCCTTCTTCACCAAATTTTTGAAAAATTTCTGGAAATTTTGGCAGCAGAATTTTTATCAGCATGAGTAGCTTCCCTGGTAATTCTTTGTTGTGTAATCCTATTTGGTGCTTAAAATGGTTAAACCAAACTAAACTTGCAGCAAATGTTTCTATATCCCCTTGATATTTATTTGCTTTAAACATTGAAAAGATGTTTAAAGCTTTGGTTTGAACGTGTTTTGTACAAAGTGGTATTCACTTTTGGTTACAATCTTCAATCCAAAGATGAAGTGGCCGTTCCATTTCAGTCATTAATGGATTTCTGTTTCGAGTAATTTGCGCTTATAGAAACTGATGCAACTTTACCTTGTTCTTTATATTCATTCTTCTTACTTAAAATTGTGTTTACCCTTGACTCATTGTAGCCCCGCTCGTGTCCAATTTTCACAATGCTGGCACCGTCTTCATGTCATTTAATAACTTCAAGTTTTTTCTTCTAAAATAGTTGCTTTTCTATTTCTTTTAATATCACTGTCAGATTCTTTCCCACATTTTCTTTTATCTGTATTTAATGGGGGGCACACACTGATTCTGACTGTCATTTGCGCATATATTATTTAGGGATGTTCACACAATCTACTAGTAATTTGAGTTTTCCAGAAAGATCTTGTGGGAACTGAATACTTACTTCAAGTGGAACAGGAAATGGTCACAGTTTTCCAAATCGCAGTAACTGAATTTTGAGTTGATTGAAGTAGCGTATAGCGGGGTTCGCCCAACTAGCCAATAATCTCCAGTGCATTTTGAAAGGTGGGACCAAAATGAAGCCCCCGGGGAAAACACAGACAGACATGGGGAGAATGTACAAACTCCTTACAGACAGTGCGGGATTCAAACCTCAGTCCTGATCATTAATGCTGAAACAGTGTCATGCAAACCACTTTGCTAACTGTGTTACCTTTTTTTTCCTCATTGACTGTGCATAGAAGGTATTCATCCTGACAGCAATTATTTTTGCTAACCTGCAAGGTTGGCATATAACCATTCATTGTTTGAAAACCCTGCTGCATGCGGCTTGTGGATTCTCGATATATACCCTTGCTTTGGCTTCTTGATTGCATAGGAGAGTTCAGCCCTTGCTGATCTTCATACTGTCTCCCAACCTGAAAGCAGCATCATGAGGTCTGACGAATGTATAAACTTCTGCCTCTAGCCATGGATTCTGATTTGCCCGGGCTGTGGAGCATTTGAACACTGTGACATCGTCAATACACTTGCCTGTATAACTAGTCATAGTGCTTGGACACTTATCAATGTGAGTAGGTCATTGATGGTGGCCGGTTCCCTGAATCCACTCCAGTACATGGTTTTGAAGCAGTCCTGCAGTGTTTTCTTTAACCAGGTCCTGATTTCCCTGTGAACTGGTTTGACTTGTTTTATTAGTAAGAAGTATTGGCAGGATGGATATATTGTTTGATTATCAAAGATGGGGTGGGGAAGATCCAGGGATATTTGTGTAGTCCATATCTAAAATATTCTCTCCCCTGGTTGCAAACATGTTGTTGGAACTTTCACAAGACTTTTCAAGTTGATGTGATTGAAGTCACCGATGACAATCATACAGCTATCAAGGTGAGTTAGCTGGGCTTCAATAATTGCCCAGTGTTGTGAGCACTGCCTTCCATCTGATGCCGTTGAACCTCTCAGTCCATTGCCGATTGGGTGGTATGGGGTTATGGGGTCGTATGACTTGTGGCAACCTTCTTCTGGGAGAGTTGCTTTCAGATCCTTGGACACAAAAGTGTATGTAATTTGGTATTCTGCATTGGCTGAATAGCACATCCAGGCATCTGATCACTGTTATAGTATGCATATTGGGACACAGAAAGGCAAAGGGGAAATGCAAGTATTCATCAACTACTGAAAGTAGATATGGGTTATGTGAAGCTATAGGCAAGGCCTCTTGAAACCAATACTAAGCTGTTCCATAGGTTTTGTTGCTTTGATAAGAGCCCCTCCTACGGGGTGGTAGAACTGAGGCTTGATTTCAGCATAGACCCTGAATAAGGCATAAGTGTTCTTGACATCTCTGTAGAAAAGGGGAGATTCTTTGTTGTAACAAAATACAGCAGCTGAGTTATTCCTGGGTGACAAAGTCTACTGTGAATGTCAGTAAGTGTGGAAGGAGTAAAGGGTGAACAAGTGTACACCCTACTAAATATGTCAGGGTAATTGAGTAACTAAATGCTGCAAGTTCCAGCCTCCATTCTTGAAACTTTGCATTAAAAAAAAATCTTTGTACACATTTTATTGTCAAACATAAAGGCCATTGACTTCTGATCACTCACCAAACTAAAGTGGTGCCATGCCAGGTAGTGGCTTCCTTTGTGGACTGCCCCAATGATGGCATTTGCTTCTTTCTCTACACTGTGGTAGTGCAATTCAGTTCCTTGTATCATCTTTAACATCAATGCAATAAGCTGTCCTCCTTGGTTAAGGACAGCAGAAATAGCCACCTCAGATACATCACACTCAACCTCAAAGGGTAAGTTTTCAACTACTGAGTGCAGGGTGGCCTCCTCCAATTCTCTCTTTATATGTTAAAAGCACTCAGGGCCTTTTCCTCCATTGGAAACTTTTCTGCATTTACCATCAGTTGAATCTTGTTAGAAAATCCATGAATCCATTTAAAATAATAAGCAAACATCTCGGGTGCCCTTTTTAAGGATGGCAAATTTTCAGGTGGAGGGAGCCCTTGTAGCGGGGCTATGGTAAACCATTGAATATATGTTTGGCTCCTTGCTGACTGTGCCTGAGGCTCCTCCCACAAATCCCTGAATAAAGTTGACTGTGCCACAGCTCCAGGACAGTCAACCAGCATGGACATGCCTCCAGTCTGTTGTCAATAAAAGCCTATCAGTCTTTGAAGGAATAGATGGTGCATCAATTTTATTGACAACAGTTTTGATAATGGAGCAGATCCTGAAGCCAAAAAGATGGATCTTGACCCACAATCACCTGACACATCCAACAGCTTTGAACTCTGGCTGTGTTGCTTTGAAGAATTCCTGCAGACCTCCTTTACTATTATTCGATCAGAGACTTACAGACTGCAAGTACTGAATACCAGGGTGGGGCCCCTGGTATATTCAATAATCATGGCTGCCAAGTTTATCCAGAGGCAATGAAAATGCTGAAAATCCGGGTGGAAGTAAACAAGATCTATACTAGGCATCTCTTGGCTATCCGAAAACAGCAACCTGAGGAATCGAGCACCGAGTACCTTTAAGTTCTGCAAGCTCTTGGACGGGCTTGTGGCTGCAATGCTATGAGGGCCACAGTGAACATGGAGGACTTGATCAGAAATGCTTATGTTTTGGACATTAGATCCAGCTATATCCAGGAGAGACTGTTGGAGTAGGGTGACCTCAACTTACAGAGAGCTGTTGAATGAGCAGACATACTAAAGATGGCACTCCAAAATATGGATGCCTACTCAGCTGACAATGTGGCCACTTTGTGGTTACCATGGGCACCACCATCTTGGAATGTGAGAGGGCACAAGCTTGAGGAACACTGCCACCACCACATCACGCCATTGACCGGACCATGGCCGTGATTCTCTGTGAGCATCCAAAGTCCTACTTCTGTTGCCTGCACAAACACTCTAGAAAATGTTGTGCAGTGAAAGACACAGTTTGCTCTAGCTGTGGAAAGAAAGGGCATTAAGCAATGTGTTTAAATCTGAGTTTCCCTCTAAACCCTGCATCACTGCTTGCGGGCCATGGGAGCCGCCATCTTCTTAACCCAGCAGCACCGTGTGCAGGCCATGGGGGCTACCATCTTGTATGCTACCATCTTGGAACCAAATGCCCAAACACTCCACCACATCTACGGAGCCTGATAGTGACTCAACACTGGCTTCCATCACGCTGGATCAACGGAGCCCTCACCAACTCACCAGATCGATGATGAACATCAACGTAAATGGTCAAGAGATGAGCTGCCTGTTCGATAGTGGGAGCACAGAGAGTTCATCCACTCTGACACCTTCACAGTAAGGCCATAAAACCACAAAGTCTCTTTGGCCTCAAAGTCCCAAATGGCAGATGTTCATGGCTACTGTGCAATGATTCTGAGTGTGTGCGGCACAGACTACCAAGACTTTAAACTCCTTGTGATGCCTCACTGTCTGTAACCAGCAGTTTTTAAACCACCCACTTTGCTTCACCTGTAGAAACCTCCTGGCCTCTCTTCCCACTGTTTCCAGCCAACAACCCACAGATTACCCACAACACATGACCTCTGGCCTTTCAACCTTCAAGATCAACCCTCCACCACAGTTTGCTAACCTCATCCCGGGCTGTAAACCCATTGCCGCCAAAAGTAGGCAATACAGTGCCAGGGACAGGGCCATTATTACATCAGAGGGCCAGTGGCTAATGAATAAAGGGATCATTGAAGCTAGTACCAGCCTCTGGAGAGCCCAAGTGATGGTAGTAAAAAATGGGGAGAAATACAGAATGGTCATTGAATACAGTCAGACCATTAATACATATACACAGTTGGATGCATAGCCTATTCCCCACGTTTCTGACATGCTCAATCAAATCACTCAATATTGGATATTCTCAACTATTGATTTAAAGTTGGAAAACCATCAGCTCTTTATCTGCCCAGAGGATCATCAATATACCACCTTTGAGGGAGATGGTCACCTCTACCATTGATAGTTCCCTTTGGTACTATCAATATGGTGTTGGACTTCATGGTAGACCAGTACGAATTGCAATTAACATTCCCGTATCTGGACAATGTCACCATTTGCAGCCATAACATGCAGGATCATGACGCCAATCTCCAAAAATTTCTCCAGACAGCCAAACTCCTTAACCTTACATACAATAAGGGTAAGTCTTTGTTTCACACAACCCATCTTGCTATCCTTGACTGTGTTATAGAGAATGGAGTCATTGACCCTGATCCTGCCACATGCACCCTCTTTTGGAACTCCCCCTTCCCCACAGCCTCAATACTCTGAAAAGGAGACTGGGTTTCTTCTCCTACTGTGCCCAGTGGGTCCCCAATTATGAGGACAAGGCCCAATCCTCATGTGGCCTTCAGCTGCATCAAGGCATCAATTTCGATACCTTGTTCCAGCCCAAGAAACTCAATGATCCTCCAGATGCCCTATCCCATGGAACATGAGCCAGCACACAAATAGACTGGCTATAGGTCCTCCACAATGACCTGTGCCACCCCAGGGTAAGTAGGTTCTTCCACTTTATCAAAAACAGCAACCTAACCTATTCCATCAAGGGCATAAGGACCATGACCAGAAATTGCCAGGACTGTGCGGAGTGCAGACCACACTTCTATCGACCAGACAGAGCACATCTGATAAAGGCTACCTGCCCCTTTGATTGCTTGAGTATTGATGTCAAAGGTCCTTCCCCTCCTTTGACCATAATGTGTACTTCTGCAACATCAGTGATGAGTATTCACATTTCCTGTTTGGCATCTCCTGCCTGGACATGACCTCTTCCGCAGTCATCAGGGTCCTGCTCAATCTTTTCACCTTGTTCAGATACCCCTGCTATATCAATGGCAACCGTAGGTCCTCTTTTATGAGTGATGAGCTGAGTCAGTACCTGCTGACTAGAGGCATTGCCACGAGCAGGACCACCATTTACAGCCCCCGAGGGAACAGGCAGGTGGAAAGGGAGAACACTACTATCTGGAAGGCCATCCTCCTAGCCTTGAGATTTAGAGGCCTTCTACTGGCACAAGATGTCCTCCCTGATGTACTTCACTCAATCAGGTCACTCCTATGCACTGCCACCAATGCCACTCCACACAAAAGTATGTTTTCCTTCCCTAAGATGGAACTACGCTGCTATCCTGGTTGACATCCCCAGGGCCGGCCCTACTCCAGGAGCATGTGAGGAGCCACTGGTCAAAAGGGTCCATCTCCTCCATGCAACCCCCAAAATGCCAATATGGCATACCCTGATGGGTGCGAGGACACGGTCTCCATTCAGGACCAGGCGCCCTCAGGAATCACCAAGACCATTGCCAACTACCACACACCCCCTTCACCTACTGTTACCCACCAGGGCTAAGGCATGTAACCCCTCCCCCAGTGGATAACACATCAGATCTGTCACCATG
The DNA here is from genome assembly GCF_036971445.1 of Narcine bancroftii. Classification (NCBI taxonomy): domain Eukaryota; kingdom Metazoa; phylum Chordata; class Chondrichthyes; order Torpediniformes; family Narcinidae; genus Narcine; species Narcine bancroftii. Next base: position 142,193,669 of record NC_091475.1, read on the forward strand.
CATCCACTAAGCCGACACTAATGACAACATACAGGTGTTCCAGTCCATACAGGATTCAACAACTACGCAGCAGCCGGCACTACAACAGTCACAGTGGCAGACAAGACCACATGAAATATTTAATTTGTAAGAACTTTTAACTTACTTCACCCTGTCGGACTCTTTCTAAAACAAGGGATGAATGTGGTAAACCACATAGCATAGCATAGAATAGAATATAAGAGCTGGGAGGTGATGTTGAGACTGTTTAAGACATTGTGAGGACAAGTTTGGAGAATTGTGTGCAGTTCTGGTCTTCAGATTATGGGAAGGATATAAATAAGGTTTAGAGGATGCAAAGAAGGTTTACAAAAAATGTTGCCTGGATTGCAGTATCTTCAATACGGAGAAAGATTGAAGCAGACTGGGACTTTATTCATTGGAGCATAGAAGGTTGAGAGGGGATTTTATAGAGGTTCTTAAAATTATGAAAGGAATAGATAGAGTAGATGTGAATAGTCTCCTTCCCCTGAGGGTAGGGGAGATTGGAACAAGGGGACATAAGTTGAGGGTTAGTGGGCAAAACTTTAGGAATAATATAAGTGGTGGCTGAGTGGAATGATCTTCCAGAAGAGGTAGTTGCGGCAGGGTCAATTCTGTCATTTAAGAGGAGGTTAGATACGAGCCTGCAGCTGACGTGGACTTTTTACCCCCTCCATAAATCTTCGTCCGCGAAGCCAAGCCAAAGAAAAGATAAGTACATGGATGTGATGGGGTTGGAGGGTTATGGGCAGGGGAATGGATAGGTGGAACTAGTGGAGTTTCACATAAATCGGTGTGGACTAGAAGGGCCGATATGGCCTGTTTCCATACTGTAAATTGTTATATGGTTATATATATGTTTGTCTGTGTTATGACACTCCTCTTGCTGATTGTGCCTGAGCCTCCTCCCACTGACCCCTGAATAAAGGGGTCTGAGCCACAGCCCCCTCCTCAATCCAGGTCAGTCAACCAGCATGGAGGTGCCTCCAGTCTGTTGTCAATAAAAGTCTACCAGTTTCTCAATAACTTTTAGTCTTTGTCGTAATTGATAGTTCATCATTGGTGAAGCCTCTCAGGATCTGGATTATTTATACCATTCACCACACAGTATCAAAGGACATTAATAAAATTCACAGGCTGCACTTTCTTTGAATCATTAAGTGTTGGGTGCCTATGACTGATGGTCTTCAGGTATTTCTGTACATTATGATCATGTCCCTCTTGTGTATGTCCAGCAACAGTGATATTATCAAAGTAAGGCAAGGCTCTTTGCAGTTTTTCTTCTCTAATTAACTTGTCCATAGCTTGCTGGACAGAAGCTTCCCCATTTATGACTCCAAATGGAATCATACAAAATTGGTATAATCATCCATTGTCTTCAAAAGTCACATTCTTCTTATCTGGCTTCTAAACGGAGAGACATACGCAAAATTATGTCATAACCAAGAAAAAAAAACAGTATTAAACACACAAAGAAACATATCAGAATCTGAATTTATTGTCATGAACAAGTCCATAAAATATGGGTTTTGTGGCAGCGTCATAGAGCAAACATTCACCTTATGAACCATTTTACGATAATACAATAAAAACAAATTAATATAATAGTACACGAAAAGTGTCTTTGGTTCATTGATTATTCAGGAACCTGGTGGCAGCAGGGACAATCTGAATGAAATTTAGAATGACATTGTTAGAGCCTATGGATGCAGCTGTTGTGAAATACAATAACCACAGTCAAACAAGCAACTTCATCTGACATGTACCCATTTGAACTCCCATAAAATAATCTGTTATCGCAGCATTAAAAATCACCATGTGATAAGTATCATTCTTCCAAGTGCTGTCAAACTCACCCACTGAATCCAAAACAGGTAACCTGGAGATCACAGAAGAAATTGGGCAGACGTAATTGAAACAGCAGCATTGCCCCATATGTTAAAATGATTGAACAGTATTTATTATGCAAGTGGAAACCACCCTTATATCTGAATGGCTATGTAGCAATGACAAAGTTAAACAGAGATTTTTTAAAAATCTAAAAAGTATATTTTTTCTTCAATTAACAATATGTCTGTGCTCACTTCAGCGCCACATATACTAAAGAAGATTAACATGGCCCCTCCACAAGGATGACACACACGCAAACTCATGAAGCATTCCATATCTTTAAAGATATTAAAAAAATACATCCATTCTCTCATGATGTTGTGTACTTACTTTGTTCTTCCATTTCCCTTGAAGAACAAAATGTAGATTTCCTTTCGTATAGTCCTGACCTGACCATGCCCTGTATCACTAGTACGGCTTTAAATAACATGTTTATATCATGTTCAGATTGATGTATGTATAAATCATCTTAAATGCAAGCATTAAAACTGTTTGCCCTTACACCTGGTGCCATCATTGGTCCTGTAGAACCCACTCTAAAAGTTCCCTCTCTTGTTTAATCCTTCAGCTTCTAGGTCTTTTTGATTAATATCCTGACCTGTTCTATTTCTAAAGCAATCTCTTCCCTACTCTCCTCTCCCCCTAACTTGTCAATACTGTTACCAAGCACACCAATTAACAATTAACAGGTTCAAGGTACCCTGAGGAATTATCAGGGTCAATGCAGTTCTGTTCTGCAATGGACTTGCATTGTGTATGTTTCACATGAACAATAAATACTCTGATAATATATAAAGATATGGCCCAAAAATTCAGTAACATTAGTAGAATAAACAGAATTTCAGATATGAGAAAGCTTTGTTCAATTGGAATATCCCTTTTACTACAAACTACCATTTCCAAATTATTTGGCACACTAAAGTAGTTTTAACATATATTATTTCAATATGTTGCACACTATCCTGGGGGCTCTTGTGATTAGTTTTAATTATGCCCTTGGTTGAGTTTGATGATTACCTGGATAAAGTTAATTGGTTATTTTTATAATCAGCAAAACCAACATTTTACATCCAAAAGACTGGGAAGGATATGAGACTAATTACTTTTGCATGTAAGGAACTCTAATTGTTAACTATAATTTCTTGGGCCCTAAGTCCAGTGGTACAGGACCCAAGGTATTGAAAAGACCACCCATGTCATAGGATTTATATTACTTTATTGCTAAATGTAGCTTTCTGAAATTTTTAGACAGGATAGCATATGTCTTTTTCTCAAAGCACCCTTGGCTACAATTAACTACTGAAGAAAGAATCTCCAGAAATCATAAGGAAACTATGAAAATGTATATCAACATAGGGCAACACATAATGGAAAAGCATATGATATAGGGCAATTCAGTGAAATGTAATTTTAAAGTCACATTTGGAAGGGGTAGCATTGTAATAGGGATGAAAAGTGATAATGTCCATAAATTCTTTGATATTTACAGACAATTGAATTTTTTTTTCTGCAGAACAAAAACATATGCAAAATTAATGATGAGATAAGTCCAGAATAAATCAATAACTAATGAGGAAAAACAAGAGAGTATAAAGTTGTAACAGCAGCAAATGAACATCAAAACTCTAGTGAGGCTCATACTATAACTTTCAGGAAGATTTTTAGATTGTTGGAGCATGATCAAGTCTTTACGAGCAGATTCTCAAGAAGGGGTTACAAAATGGATTGTCACACGAGCTTAATCTGGCAATTTGGCAGGTCATCTACCATGTACAGGCCAATTTGTTGTTAAAATTTAAACAAAAACTACAAGGGTAGGCAAACCATTTCAGAGGTGGATTGTCTACCCATGTGCACGCCCTGTGGAGTCAATTTGTAAGCAATCTATGGCTGCCCGGATACAAAATGATACGAGTGCTTGCATGCAATGGCCGTTTTCCTTCCCCATAATCCACCATGCTGCTTGAATGCCAGAGCGGTTCCATCAGTGTGGGGGATTATTGGTAAGAAGAACTGCCATTGCTCTTGCCCCAACTCTGCTCCCCTCCCCACCGGCATGACAGAGTTTTTCGCTGGCCTTACAACTTCCCCCCCACCCCCCAGCATTCTTCCCCTGCCCCGACTCTGCGTTCCTTCCCCAGGCCCGATGGCGTTCCAACCCCGTGTTTTCCCTGACCCCAACAGTGCACCCCTCCTCCACCCCTGCCCCAATTCCACACCCACCCCAGTCACTTACCTTTTGGAGGCTTACACAAGGAACAGGGGATTCCCTGCGGGACCTCCAGTGAGGCGGTGAGTGCGTGACACATCACTCACTGTGTCGCCAAAGGGGCAGGAGTGCCCTTAAATTGCCCAGTTGCCTGTTGGTAGGATACATGGGTCCTGAGTAGCCCCAGTTTGTAAATGCCTAATGTATGTTGTAACTGGACCAGAAGAGCCTGTTTGTGAACTTCACCACCACTGTATGAATGTTTTTCAGTGTGTATTCTTGATCTAAACAATAACTAAGAGGGTATTTAGACACCACGTAAAAGCCAGACCTTGAGTGTGGGTAATCACACAAAAGCCTTCCAACCACCGATGTTGTGATTAGGCCTCTGTACAGGATGGTCATCAGCAATGTGACTCCCATGTGGGTGATAATTTAATTTTCTTTTCCACCTAAAGTAGAGGGGGAAAAAATCCCATATTATTGTCACGTGGCTTTAAGTGAAAGTGCCAAAAGAGCAAATTGGAGGAAAAAGAATGGATGGTGATATTGATTAGTAATTCAGGTGTGGGAGATTTTGTGTCATGGTGCTGGTGTATAAAGTTTAGACATCAAGGTACCATCATAATGAAGTGAACTGGAATTCATTGCCTGTGTATTGTTCAGATGGCTGGTTCCACCCTCACCTACCCCAATATAAACCCTGTTTTTTTTTGCCTTACCTCAGATTCACCTGAGGACTATTGTGTCTACCAGCCATTGATTCTAAGCCATTAAAAACATGTGTGTACTCCTCACTTGTCTCTGAGTGCAATAGGTTGCATTACACATAGAGAAATAAATGCAAGGATAGCTGGTGCAGGAAAGGGAAAATTAAATGTGGTGGCACTGTTAACATAGATAATTAGCACAGCATTATTACTGTGCCAGCCACCCACGTTTGAACCTGTAAGGAGTTTGTACATTCTTACCTTGTCTGCATGGGTTGCCTCCGGGTGCTCCAGATTCCTCCTATGTTTCAAAGATGTGAGGCAGTGGTTCTCTACCTTTTTTACATTCACATACTGTCCTAAGTAATCCTTTATTAACCATAGCATGCCATTGGTGCTCTGTGGTTTGTAAGGAGTTTCTTAAGGTGGTATGTGAGTGGAAAGTAAAAGGTTAAGAAGCATTGGCGTAATGGGTCAAGTTAATTGGTCACATGGGTGTAATTGGGTGGTGCAGGCTTGTGGGCCGGAAGGCCTGTTTCTATGCTGTATCTATACATTTTAAAAAAATAGACTGCAACTATCGGCAAGGTACGCAAGGTACCTACCAGCAAGCAAAGTGCCGATATTTTGGACCCAGAGGATCAAAAATAGAAGCAATAGTGGATCATAACAAAAGTTAATTAAAAAGATGACAGAGAAAGGATACAACACAGATGTACCCCTCGCTGAGCAAATGACTTGGTGGAAATGGTAGGAAATAGCCAAATATGAAAGGGAATAATTGTATTTGCAGCAAAGGCGAAGAACCAACATGAGTTGGTAAAGTTGACAGCAATAAACTGAATACAGGTTGAGGAACGTCTGGACCCGTGTGAGTGAACAGAGGCAGCTGTGTCATCTACTGTTCTGCCAGCAAACAAAGATGACATTGATTCAGGAAGTTTAGCTGAGGAGCCATGTACAGTCGCTAGGGCTATGGTAACAGTAGAATTGCCACTGGTGCAGACCCAGTTCTAAGGGGTTCAACCACCGGTCCTGATGCAGGCAGCTCCGTACAGGTTTTAAATGGCATGTTAAAGGAGTGAACAGGATTTATAAGTAAAATCCTGCGTACAAGATGGCAGTGCCTGTGCTGGGCAGTGGCCGTAAGGGTTGCATAATCTGGGGAAGCAGAAAACCAGAAATGGAGATAAAACACCTCGTTGGGAAGGAGAAGCAGAGCCCTACAGGACTGTGACCATATCAGTGGAGTAGTGAAGGGCTCAGCTGCTGAGGCACCCACACAGGTGACTTAAGGTCGGGGACTCACTGCAGGCTGCTGGAGACTGGCTCATGGGAACCAGGTATCACAGCCAGAATTCGAGAATGGGTGCTGGGGCAAGGAGGGCTCCTGAAAGGCCTCAGGTCTGAAGGCTTTCTGATTTTGTCAGATATTTGGATCTGTGAATCAGACTGCCAATGAATCAAACAGGAGTATCTGAGGTTGTTGAGACTGTGGGAGCACTGAACACTCTGAAGGGATGCTCTTTTGCTTCTCTTTTTCCTCTTGTTAGAGACAAAAATGAAAGTATATCACGTAGGTTTCATTTTTGATGTATTATTTCAAGGCAATAAAAGGAAATTTGAACCTTGAACCTTGATCAGGATAACGAAACACCACTATCCTGTGACAGTGGCCCCAATCAGGACCAAAATAAGGTCGAATGGGGGACAGTTCATACAGACCAAATATGAAGAATTTTTGACTCCCTCAGAGAAAAAGAAGATTAAAAATGAAGTGCCTGTCTGAATGAGAAATGACAGCAATTAGGCCTCTTTTTGGCCACATGGCTTCTGACACAGAGTGATACCAGTGTCCTGACCTTACTAATGTGTCCCACTCACTCATCCCCCTCACTAGTTCTTCCCTATCCTCCTACACCCCTTCACACTCCACCCCCTCATCTGCCTCCCTGCCATCATCATCTTCCCTACCCTCCAACCCTCAGACCTCATCTCTTTCCCCCTCTCTCTGACTATCCTTACCCTCCTCTCCCCCTTCTGACCTCACTCAATGCCCTACTTCACCCCAAACCTCCTCTACCCCTTGCACCACTTCCCTCCTGACCTCCCCTACCTCCCTCCTTCCCCTGCCCCCTCTAACCTCCCCTACCCCCTTCCCCTCCTGTTCTGCCCCTCCCACCTTCCCAACCTCCATCTGAACTATTTTATAACCATATAAGAAAACACCCTTCTCACTGAAGTAACTGTAGTGCATACGTATATGTATAAAGGTGTGTGTGTGTGTGTGTGTGTGTGTGTGTGTGTGTGTGTGTGTGTGTGTGTGTGTGTGTGTGTGTGTACATGTGTGTAAACAGTTTCTCAAGATAGTAGAAGGTATCAGTAAGTAAAGTCTCTTTTGTTATTTGAATCTTGCATCCCTACGTTATTTAAGAAGCCTTCCAAGTAACTCAGAGACATAACACACCTCCACTCTTGGCCCTCCTCAATGCTCCTCTTCGCCCTCCGCCAACATTCTCCACAACACAACCGCTACTCTGACCCCTGCTTGGTTTTTACTATCCCCTCTGACCTTCCCCTCTCTGAGGTGGAGAACTCAGTCATCAGCAGAGGCCTTATCTTTGTCCCCCTCCACCCATACCGCGATGAGTTCGGCACACACCATGATGCCAAACTCTTCTTTCACCACTTTCGCCTCTGGGTCCACTTCCATGACCACAACTCACAACCCCCACCCAGGACCCTTTCTTCTAGTTCAAGCCTTCTTTTTCCTTCTGGACACCCCATCCTGGCCAGCTGCCCACTCTGGACCTTTTTTTTTATTTCCAACAGCTGCCAAGATATCAACCATCTCAACTTTACCACCCCACTCTCATATTCCAACCTCACCTCTAAATACTCTGCCCTCCGCTTTCTCCACAACAATCCAAACTTTATCATCAAACCCACCAACAAAGGTGGTGCAGTTGGGGTTTGGTGCACTGACACCTATTTTGCCGAGGCCCGTTGACAGCTCTAAGACTCCTCCCACAACACCCCACCACTGCACGTCAAGCCACTGTCTCCAAAACCATCTCCAACCTCATCACCTCTGGTCACCTCCCCTTCATGGGTACCAACGTCATTCTCTCCCACCCCCGCACTGCCCGTTTCTACCTCGTACCAAAGATACACAAACTCAACTATCCAGGTGGACACATAGTTTCTGCTTGCTCCTGCCCCACCAAAATCATTTCATCCCACTTGGACTCTATCTTTTCTTCCCTGGCTCAATCCCTCTCCACCTACATCCTTGACACCTCACATTACCTCCATCTCCTTCAGATTCCCAGAATTGGACCATCTCACCTTCACAATGGATATCCAATCCCTTTATTTCTCTATCTCTCACACAGAAGGTCTGAAAGCACTTTGCTTCTTCCTAATCCAAAGACCCGACCAGTCACCCTATATTACCACCCTTCTACACCTGGAAGAACTTGTCTTCACCCTCAATAACTTGGATGAGTGGATTTTCCAAATCCAAAGTGTGGACATTGGTACCCATATGGGTCCCAGCTACGTCTGCCTGTATGTAGGCTTTGTGAAGAAATCCATGCTGCAAACCTACACAGGCAAGACCCCTCCCCCCCCCAACTCTTCCTCCAGTATATAGATGACTATATTGCTTCATGCACCAAAGATGAGCTTGTCAGCTTCATCCACTTTGTGTCAAACTTCCACACCAATCTCACACTCACCTGGTCCACCTCCGATAACACTCTTACCTTCCTGGATCTTTCTGTCTCCATTTTGGGAGACAAGCTTTCCACTGACATATATTACACACCCTCCAATTCCCACCACTACCTTGACTGCACTACCTTTCACCCTGCCCCCTTGAAGGGTTCCACATCCTTCTCGTAATTTCTCCACTTCTGCCACATCTGTTCCCAAGAGGAGGGAACAGATATTTCAGAGCTTCTGAAATGTCTGCTTTCTTCCACAAATGTGACTTCCCCTCCACCACAATCAATTCAGCCCTCACCTGCATCCCCTCCATTTCCTGTTCATCTCCCTTGGCCCCCTCCACCCACATGCAACAAACATAGGATCCCTCATCCTCACTTACCACCCCACCAGCCTCTGCATCCAACACATTATCTGCTGAAATTTCCTGCACTTAGTACAGGATCCCACCACCAGACACATTTTTCCCTCTCCTCCCCTCTCAGCCTTCCAAAGGGATTGTTCCCTCCATGATTCTTCGTACACGCATCCCTCCCTACCAATTGCATGCCTGGCACTTTCTCCTGTGCCTACAGGAGGTACAACACTTGTGGCTACACCTCCTCCCTCATCACAGTCTGGGGCCCCAAACAGGCCTTTCTCATGAAGCAGTGCTTCACTTGTACATCCAGAGGACTTCTACATTCAGAGGACTTAGTTACTGCATCCAATGCATCCTTTGCAGTCTTCTCTACATCAGAAAGACCAGTCGTAGATTGGTAGATTGCTTCACTCGGCACCTCCTCTCCGTTCACAACAACAGCAACCTGCCAATGGCCAACCATTTCAATTCTGAGTCACACACCTGTGCTCAGACGTCTGTCCATGGTCTGTCCCATCCTGACCACCCATAGATTGGAGAAACAACATCTAATTTTCAATCAGGCAACATGGCGTAGACATTAGCTCCTTTCAGACTTGCAAGTGATCCCAGGAAATAACTGCCAATCGGCCTTTAAAGTGTCTAGTGTGAAAGCAAAATCAGCTCAATGCTGGGGTCAGATAACGTCATCTCCTGTCAGGGATTGACGGCAAGTACAATCTCTAGCGTCTGCAGATGCTGGCGTTGCAATCAGGCAAATGTGGAACTGAAATGAACCAAGTTTAGCGTGAGTGCAGGAACAGGAAGGAAGAAAATATTAAAATGAAGGTATAAATTTTGCCATGGGAAAGTTGCAGTGGAGGCAAGAAAGAGAGGGAAAATAAATAGCAATAAATAGCAATAGTGGACAATTTTTAAACAGCATGAGAAAATTGGTAGCGCTATAGCACACAATTTATAAAGACTGTGGGGAAAAAAAGCAATGGTGGGCCTGAATTCCCAGAATGCCATGCAGCAAAATCCCTCCAGCCATAGGTGATGCCGGTAGAGGACCCATGAATCGGAGCCGAACAGCTTTCCATTAAACCAACTTCCCTTTCCTTTCCCCTCCCCTTTCCTATCCTTCCAATTATTTCACCTTCACAGCCCCACCACCCCCCTCCTCCACCTCATTGCTGCTCTCTCCTCCCTCCTTTCTCCATCCATTATTTCCTGCCTTTGCCACACCTCCCCCCCCCCCCACCCCCTACTCTTTAGTTCAGATATTTCCTGGCATTTGATGAAGGCATCAAGTCTGAAATATTGGTTATGTATCTTTGTCTTTGCTACATAAGGATACAATTTGACCTGTAGTGTCTCTCCAGTATCTTATGCTTTTACAAAGTACATGATGACGCACAATGACGCTTTAAGGTAGCAATATTGCAACATGGGAGATTTAAATGTGAACCGAGTTGACATTTACTTACCTGCACCAGTCAACTACGATGTTGAACCATTGGAGTGATGATAACAGGACCTTTTGATCTCGAGCCATTTTGCTGGTCTGTCTCGGAGCTTCTTCAGACACAGGGGAATGAGGTCATTGACAACATAGATGCAGTGATGCCATGTGTCGCACATACGTCAACTCAAGTTCAGCCTATGTTAGTACTGCACCTACTGTACTTTGTCTAAACACGCGGTGATATCCGTACACAGGTCATTCTGCATGAACAGCCACTCTAGAAGGTACGTATGACAATTCACTAGGCATAAAATTACATGCTTTATGTGTAAAAACTTTAGTAAACTGCTTCTGCCTTTTCTGATTTTTCTTTGAAGAAGGAATCAGGGCTGAAACATCAGCAATATATCTTTGTCTCCTACCGATTCTGAAAAGACCAGTTGAGTTCCTCCAGCATTTCTGTGTTTTTTTTAACCACGAGTACAGCGTCTGCAGTTGGTTGAGTTTCATGCAGGTATTATTTCCCCAGTATTATCCATGCTACTAAATTTCTTTGTGACTGAATGAACCTGGAGTAATTATATATAGATTAATCTGTGCTCACTTGTACGCTGATGTGTACGTGATCGATTATACTACCCCACAATGCTCCATGCATGCAGTCGGGCATACAGCCCTTTCTCTGCCGCATGGAGTTCTGGGAGTATAGGTCTGCCATTGCTTTCCCCCACGGTATTTATAATTTGTATGTGATAGGGCTACCAACTTTCCCTTGCTGTTTAAATTGTATATGATAGTGTTACAAACTTTCCCACCCTGTTTAAAAAATTGTCTGCTATTGCTATTTATTGCTAGGACTTTTCCTTATAAAGGTTTCTATAGGTCAGCATAACAACAACAGGGACTGATGGGCTCATATTGGACTGTACATAAAGCTTAATTATGTTATAATTAGGCATGATTAATTTTGTTCAAATATAAGATCATACCATATTAATCAGAATTTAGGGCAGGTCCACCATTCATGATGTTACCAGTAGAAGGTAGAATAGTCTTAACCCGTTGATGTCTCCTTGCAATTGTGAAAACGTTCAGTGTTCCAGTTAGAAGTTGTCAAGTGTGAAAAGCCAAACCACATTCCTGTCCCAGGACACTGAGTGGCAAATTTAATGGGATGAAACTATGAAAGGGGTTATTGTCTTTCTTTCTTCTTTGGCTTGGCTTCGTGGATGAAGATTTATGGAGGGGTATGTCCACATCTGCTGCAGGCTCGTTGGTGACTGACAAGTCCGATGCGGGACAGGCAGGCACGGTTGCAGCGGTTGCAAGGGGAAATTGGTTAGTTGGGGTTGGGTGTTTGGTTTTTCCTCCTTTGTCTTTTGTCAGTGAGGTGGGCTCTGCGGTCTTCTTCAAAGGAGGTTGCTGCCCGCTGAACTGTGAGGCGCCAAGATGCACGGTTTGAGACGATATCAGCCCACTGGCGGTGGTCAATGTGGCAGGCACCAAGAGATTTCTTTAGGCAGTCCTTGTACCTCTACTTTTGTGCACATCTGATACGATGGCCAGTGGAGAGCTCGCCATATAACACGATCTTGGGAAGGCGATGGTCCTCCATTCTGGAGACGTGACCTACCCAGCGCAGTTGGATCTTCAGCAGTGTGGATTCGATGCTGTCGGCCTCTGCCATCTCGAGTACTTCGATATTAGGGATGAAGTCGCTCCAATGAATGTTGAGGATGGAGCGGAGACAACGCTGGTGGAAGCGTTCTAGGAGCCGTAGGTGATGCCGGTAGAGGACCCATGAATCGGAGCCGAACAGCTTTCCATTAAACCAACTTCCCTTTCCTTTCCCCTCCCCTTTCCTATCCTTCCAATTATTTCACCTTCACAGCCCCACCACCCCCCTCCTCCACCTCATTGCTGCTCTCTCCTCCCTCCTTTCTCCATCCATTATTTCCTGCCTTTGCCACACCTCCCCCCCCCCCCCCACCCACCCCCTACTCTTTAGTTCAGATATTTCCTGGCATTTGATGAAGGCATCAAGTCTGAAACATTGGTTATGTATCTTTGTCTTTGCTACATAAGGATACAATTTGACCTGTAGTGTCTCTCCAGTATTTTATGCTTTTACAAAGTACATGATGACGCACAATGACGCTTTAAGGTAGCAATATTGCAACATGGGAGATTTAAATGTGAACCGAGTTGACATTTACTTACCTGCACCAGACAACTACGATGTTGAACCATTGGAGTGATGATAATAGGACCTTTTGATCTCGAGCCATTTTGCTGGTCTGTCTCGGAGCTTCTTCATACACAGGGGAATGAGGTCATTGACAACATAGATACAGTGATGCCATGTGTCGCACATACGTCAACTCAAGTTCAGCCTATGTTAGTACTGCACCTACTGTACTTTGTCTAAACATGCGGTGATATCCGTACACAGGTCATTTTGCATGAACAGCCACTCTAGAAGGTACGTATGACAATTCACTAGGCATAAAATTACATGCTTTATGTGTAAAAACTTTAGTAAACTGCTTCTGCCTTTTCTGATTTTTCTTTGAAGAAGGAATCAGGGCTGAAACGTCAGCAATATATCTTTGTCTCCTACCGATTCTGAAAAGACCAGTTGAGTTCCTCCAGCATTTCTGTGTTTTTTTTAACCACGAGTACAGCGTCTGCAGTTGGTTGAGTTTCATGCAGGTATTATTTCCCCAGTATTATCCATGCTACTAAATTTCTTTGTGACTGAATGAACCTGGAGTAATTATATATAGATTAATCTGTGCTCACTTGTACGCTGATGTGTACGTGATGGATTATACTACCCCACAAATTGGAGATTTGATTTTACAGCTATGACAGCAGAGCAATTTCAGTGTCTGAGTTTCTACAGAAGTTTTCCACAGCAGAACAAAGTTGCATTATGGCCTCATTATGCTTTGGCCCAATAAGGGCACAGGAATGAGTAGAGGGTCTGATTGAGATGAGGAGCACGGGGAAAGGGAAATGTAGCTGGATTCAGTGAAGATTCAGCAAGGGTGGGGGATCATAGGGGTGGCAGTGTCAAGCTACCGTGAACCTCCTCCATGTGCTGCATCACACTTTTCCCTCCCTCCAATGTAACAGACAAACACGCTGCTTTTATCCCGTGGAGAATAGTAACGCTAGTAATGCAAGCGACTCTGGTGCTGCGGGTGGGGGTGGGTCACGATAGCTCATTTAGGGGGGGGAGGGGAAATGGCCACAAATGCCCATCCTTGGCACTAGCCCTGCATACATCCTTGCCCTCTCCCTGCATTTTATAATCTCTCTATGACAGCTTTTTGCCTGTTTTTTTTTCTGCAAGATATGGAGAGTGTAATTTAAGGCATTGACATGAGACAGGTATTAGCAACTTTGATTTCTGCAGATTGCAGTGATGATGGTTATATTCCTGAAGTGAACTGAGATTCACAGGTGGTGTTATAAACTGATGGCTGGCTCTGCACTTATCTACCCATGTAGAACCCTGGTTTCCTGCCTAAAACCTGAGCCCTTCTGAAGACCACTGTAAGACCCTAACCTCAGTTATAAACAAATAAAAATTTATGTTCTCCCTCCAGTCATGACAGCTTTTAGACATGCTACAATTTTATTAGATTATTTCCTAGAAGATGAAAGTCCTGCTCAATCAAGGTATGCTGCTTATAGACCATCTGTCTCCCTCAACGTGGCTGAGGAGTTCACATACTGGCTAGACTGCTTCCAGGCCTACCTGAACTTGACCAAGGACATCTTCCATACCGATGAACTCAGGAGGTCCACACTTGTTTTGAGGGTAGGAACAAAAGGGTATACAGTCAATCATAAAGATTACACAGAAAATTGATGGAAAGGCATTTATTAAACTTTTTAGTTAAATGTCACCAGTTTTGTACTTTTATTTATTTGCCCCTACCCCCATTAGAAAATCAGATGTAAATGATACACCCAATTGGCACATTCTAGGTAAAAGTCTTTCTTTCTCATAGACAGATTGCCCATGAACAAAATAGCTGCTTGGCCAAATGCTAAATTGCAATAATGATATACAAAGGATTAAGTGAAAACTATATTGGTGTAAGTAATAATTACAGTAAATAATATTTACAATAAAATCCCCAGTATCCAGCTTCTATGGGGATCACAGTTGTCAGATATGTGAATTTTCCAGTTGACTGAGGCTAACCATGCTGCCTTCCTTTACATTCAAACCCCAGTCACTGGCTCTGTAACAGCCTTGCTCTAACCGCTACACAAACTATGCAGTCAGCAGAATTAACACCCCCCCCCCCACCAAATAAAAAGTTTACAGATGAAGCCTTACTAATTGTATTGGGAAGGATTGTGGCTGTTATGTGACAGCACTGACCCCTACCTTGTCAGAGGACACACCAGCTGCCAATCAAGGTTTGGTTCCACCCCGCCCATTAGTGCACATCTTGCTGTTGGCTCCATGTAAATTACTGGGACTGCACTCTCCAGCTTTCCTCTATTTGGCCTTGAGCCATTGGCTGTTGTAATTGGATAAATCCTCCTGGCACGTAGCCATTGGTCCCTGCTAATGACTTAGGCTGGACCTTCTAGCATTATAAAGGTCCCATGTGTTATTTGTTTTCCCTCTTTGCCAGTTTAGGACCACCCTGCTTTACTATAGGACTAGAAATGTGGAAGGATGCTGAAGAAACTGTTGGTAAGATGTGTACTGTTAAAAGGATTATGAGCATTTAATTAGTGTCACTTGTAGCATAGAAATGTGCCTGCACTGAGTCAAGGGGTGGTGGGGCATTGTAGTGATTTTTTTTCCTTGATCATTCTATGTGCCAGTTAATTGTGTGTGTGTGTTGCATCAGGTATCATTTTCCACACTTGCCTTCTGTAAATAGAATGCATCCCCATCAAAACTCTGTTCAGAGTCCTTGCCTTTGAGACCTACCAAACCTGTTTCCTCACTCACAATACTAATATACTGAATAATATACCAATAAAGATAAAGATTGTTACAAGGCAGGAATATGGAAATTCTTTGGGAGTCACCACCAAGGCAAGCAGCACTGGCCGGCTCTTCTTCCTGGGTACCACCATCTTATTCAAACATGACTTATCGAAACTTTATTCAAAGAGTTGCTGCAGATGGGACACGACCAGGGCACTCTGCTGGCTCAATGCTTGCTCCCAAGGGGCTGTGTGCTGCTATGGACAAATTTTACTTTAACAATTTTAAACTTTTAGTAATTTTTTGGTAAAAGTTTAATTTTTAAAAATATATATTTATTTATTTCCTCAATATTTTTTCCTCTTTCCTTTCTCCTGGTTGTTGAATTTCTGGTCCATTGAGTGCTGGACAGTGGGGATTTTACTGTAAATTATTTTTTTTTAAATGATCATTTGAGGAAATGACAACACTACATTTTGCTCAGGCTGAAATGATGGTTATATTCCTAAAGTGAACTGAGATTCACAGGTGGTGTTTTAAACTGATGGCTGGCTCCACACCCATCTACCCATGTATAACCCTGGTTTCCTGCCTAAAACCCGAGCCCTTCTGAAGACCACTGTAAGACCCTAACCTCAGTTATAAGCAAATAAAAACGTATGTTCTCCCTCCAGTCATGACAGCTTTTAGACATGCTACAATTTTATTAGCTTATTCCCTAGAAGATGAAAGTGCTGTTCAATCCAGGTATGCTGCTTATAGACCATCTGTCCTCTCCAACGTGGCTGAGGAGTTCACATACTGGCTAGACTGCTTCCAGGCCTACCTGAACATGACCAGAAACATCTTCCATACCGATGGACTCAGGAGGTCCACACTTGTTTTGAGGGTAGGAACGAAAGGGTATACAGTCATTAGGGACTGCACTACATATGCTGCCAGTGAGGCTGCGAAGGCTCGGTACCTGAAGTTGCAAAACAAGGTCCTAGCGAGGCACCAACTTGCTCTGCATTGCCAATAGCCAGGAGAGACCATTGATGATTACCTGCTGGATCTGTGGATGCTTGCCAAGGTATGAAACAGCTACAAGCCACATTTGTATGGAAGAACAGATCCGGGACACTCTAGTTGTAGGAGTCTGCTTGAGGTACATAAGACAGTGACTGCTTGAGTCGTGTAAGAATTTCCTTGCTAGTCACATTGAAATGGCCAAGCTTTAGAATGACTAACTTGAAGCTAGTGAGCTTTCTTACCCAGGTGACTCCTTCAAAGGACCGACTGCTCCCACTACCCGTGCTCCAATGGCTGTCGCTTCCTGTGCTAGGCAGTGCTCCTGCACTAGGGAGTGCTTTTTCTGCAGCAAGAACCAGCGCCACCAAACTCATTGACTGGCTAAAGATGCAGTTTTCTCCAGATGTGGCAAGAAAGGGCATTGGGTGATGCTTTGCCATGCGAGAGGAAGTCAGGGGAATTCCATGGCCTGCGCCACTCCCAGATCTGATTCCAGTCCTAAGCCGTATGCCCCGAATTTGCCTGAACCCACTTGCTGCGCTACATGCAGAAGAAGGGTGGCTATGAGAAAATGGTGTGGAAAAAGCTCAGTGGCCATCTTGACACAACTCAAATTCAATCATGGTGCCATCATCAGAAGAAGAAGGAGGGTGGCCATCTCGTTGCATCATGAGGTCAACGTCATCTTACCCGCAGGTAACACAGGACAGTGGGGGCCATTCGAGTGAGGAGTACGTAATTTCTGGAGTCCTAGCATCAATAGTTCTAGATCAGGACAGACCTCACCAGCTTAGCAACTCCTGTTAAGGTAAATGGACACTTCACTAAATGCTTAATCCACACCGGATCTACTGAAAGCTTCATAAACTACAACCTAAAGGTATATCCTTCCAATTATTGTATATTCTTTGCATCTCATTTGCAATCCACTCGTATTCAAAAACATTGTATAGTTCACTTATCGTTTGAGGATGGAGAATTTTGTAAAATATGCCTGTATGTACTTGATGAATTGTGTGCTCCTGTGCTGTTAGGTCTTGACTTCCTGTGTCATCTTAAAAGGATGACCTTGGAATATTCTGGTCCCCTCCCTATAATGATTTGTTACAGTAGGCCTCTAAAATCAGAAGCCATTTGCATCCTCTCCACACTCAATATTGACTCCTCCCCCCCCCACCACCTCTCTTCCCAAATCTGTCCCCTGACTGTGAACCTACTGATACCAAGAGCAGGAGGTACAGCACAGCAGATCGAGACTTCATAAAGTCTGAGACACAATGTCTGCCCCACAAAGGTATTGAACCTAGCACTAGCCCATGGAGGGTGCAAGTGGTGATGGTAAAAGGAGAAAAGGAATCCAGGCTAATAATTGATGATAGCCAAACTATTAATCGGTACACTCTCCGGGACACATACCCCCTCCCTTGAATTGTGGACATGGTGAATGATATTGCGCAGTATCGGGTCTATTTGACCATCGACCTGAAAACTGCTTATCACGAGCTGCCAAACCATTCTGAGGACAATCCATACACTGCTTTTGAAGCGAACGGTCACATTTATCAATTCCGGAGGGTCTATTTCAGTATTACTAATGGGGCTTCTATCTTCCAGAGGCAAATGGACTGAATGGTGGATGAGTATGTGTTGAAGGCTACCTTCCCCTCCCTCAATAATGTCACCATCTGTAGCCATAGCCTGGAGGACCATGATGCCAACCTTCCGAGTTTTCTCAATGCAGCAAAAGCCCTGAACCTCACTTATAACTCTAGCAAGTGTGTGTGTTCAGGACTAAACGTCTGGCTATCCTTGGCTACGTGGTGGAGAATTACATCGTTGGCCCCGATCCTGATAGAATGGGCCCCCTGTTAAATCTCCCCGTTCCCAGCACCACGAAAGCTTTGAGAAGATGCCTGGGGTTTTTCTCATGATGCCCAGTGGATCCCTCAAGGTTTGACCTCTCTTAAAAGCCACTTCTTTTCCCCTCTAAGCCGAACTACCTCCAAAACCACAGTGTGAAAGTCACCATGCTTGTGGTGGATGAGAATGTACCTTTCCAGGTGTACAGCAACGGTTTGGATGTGGCCCTGGCTGCTACCTCAACCAGGAGGCTAGGTTTGTTGCATTCATTTTTCGGACATTGTAAGGCCATGAGCTCCGAAACCCTTCTATGGAAAAGGGGGTTCAAACCATTGTAGAAGCCGTGAGGCACTGGAGATATTACCTGGCTGGTAGGAAATTTACTCTCCTCACTGACCAGCACTCTATCACATTTATGTTTAAAAACATTGAGGGACAAAATCAAAAATGACAAAATTGGTAGGTGGAGGATCGAGCTCTCCACCTACAATTATCACATTGCCTATCAGCCAGGTGCCCATATGCCTTATCCAGAGGAAGCTGGGCTGCTGCACACACCAGCCAACTGCGGTCTCTGCATAATGAGCTCTACCATCCAGATGTTATCCGCATGGCTCATTTTTCAAGGTGCACAATCTGTCCTACTTCATGGAAGATGTCAAGGAAATAACCAGGTCGTTCCAGGGCTGTGGAGAGTGTAAGCTGCACTTCTACCGCCTTGCAAAGACGCACCTGATCAAGTCATCCAGGCCCTTTGAATGGCTCAGTGTTGATTTTAAGGGATCTCTCCCCTCCACGAGCAGGAATATTTTCTTCCTATCTATCATTGATGAGTACGCCCACTTTTTGTTTGGCATTCCATGTCCAGACACATCCACTTTGTCGGCCATAAAGGCCCTAAATTATATTTTCACCATGTTTGGGTATCCTGGCTATATGCATAGTGACAGGGGCTCATCCTTTGAGAGAGAAGAGCTATGTCCGTGCCTGCTGGCAAGGGAAATGCAGCAGGGCTACTAGCTACAACCCCCCAGGGGAACAGGCAGGTAAAAAAGGAAAATGCCATGGTCTGGAAGGCTCTCAAACTGGTCCTCAAGTTGAGAAGCCTTCCAGACTCACGCTGGCAGGAAGTTCTTCCTATGGCGCTCCATTCCATCGAGTAGCTACTATGTACAGTGACCAACGCTACTCCTCACGAGCTCCTATTCAATTTTGAGAGAAGGTCAGCAACAGGAACTACTCTCCCAACCTGGCTCACCACTCCTGGTCCAGTCCTTCTCAGGAAGCGCGTGGAAAAGCAAGACCAACCACCTGGTGAAAAGGATGAAACTGCTCCATGCCAATCCCACATATGTCTATGTGAAGTACTCAGATGGCAGAGAAGACACTGTCTCCATCAGGAACCTGGCACCCACTAGAACAGAGGGTCCATTGCCTCAAGTGCCCTATGAGCTGCCTCTCCCAGACAGGGCCTCAGACAATCTGGTTCAGGAGAAGAGTGCATCCCATTCTACTATAGAACTGGAGACCCTGCCCACCATTCCTCCCTCACAATGAGAACAGGAGACCCAAGGCCCTCCAATGCTTTGGTGCTCCACCAGGATCACCAAACACCCAGAACACTTAAATTTGTAAATAACTATATATTTTTCATTTCTTTTTCTCTGAATCTATCTTCTCTGTCTTCATGCACAGACCCTAAATTCTGTAGGAAGGGGTGAATGCAGTGAACTGAGATTCACTAGTGGTGTGTTTAACTGGCTGGCTCAGCACCCAACTATCTATATATGTAACCCTGGTTTCCTGCCTAAAACCTGAGCCCATCTGAAGACTACTGTAAGACTCTACCCTCAGTTATAAACTAATAAAAGCGTATGTTCTCCATTCAGTTGTGAAAGCTTTTATTCACGCTACAATCGCTTTGCTTTCTATAGACATTGTGTGATCTGCCGAGTTACTCCAGCACTTTCGTGCATTGTATTCTACAATATTATTTTCGGATCTGATGGTTAGCTAGGGAAGTATTAAAATACCTATTGTGAGTTAGCATGTAATTTTCAAGGCATACATGTTATTGGATATAGGTTATATTCCCAAATTCTCTTCAGTTCGAACAAGTTTCCTTGATTGCAGAGAATATCTCCTTAACAGATACACCAAATAGCTGAACAATATGTCAGAGGAACTGAGTCTTGAAGGGTTTAGGCCTGAAATGTTGACAATTTATCTCCCATAATGCTACTTGACTTGCTGAATCACTCCGTAGATTATTTTTGTTCCAGATTCCAGCATTAATTCTTTGAGAGTGAATGCTAGGACATTCCATGGCACTCGGGGGTTAAGTTTAGGGTTATGGTTTGGGGTAATGGGTGGGGTGCTTGGCTGGTTAGGGTTAGGGGCAGTGGCGGCAGCACTCAGAAGGGACTTTTAAGTGGCACTCCAGGCCATGGGGATCCCTCCCTCCCTGATACCAGGGCCAGATGACAATATAACCACATATAACAATTACAATATGGAAACAGACCATTTCGGCCCCTCTAGTCCATACCGATTTAATTAATCTCCTCTAGTCCCACTTGTTTGCACTCTGCCCATAACCCTCCAATCCCCTCACATCCATGCACCTATCAAACTTTTCCTTAAATTACAAAATTGACCTTGCCGCAACCACCTCTTCGGGAAGGTCATTCCACTCCATGCTCTCCAAAATGTCTCCTTTGCATATAAAACCCAGGAGCTTTTTTGGAACGTTTTTTTTTTGGGGGGGGTGGGAGAAATGCTGTCAAATATGGTATGTCTAATCCATTCTTGTGTCATTGGAATATTATTTGCATTATAAATATTAATAGCTGCTGAACAATTCTTTTGGCACTGAAAATTTACATCTAAAAACTTTCAAATTAAATAATTGGAAATGCTCAAATTCTCACTTGTGTCCTCCTTTCTATCTCATTCTTTTGTTAAGTATCAGATAAAAAACTGTAGATATGGAAATTTGAAACAAAAATAGGAAAAATGTTCTGATGAAAGGTCTTCAACCTAAAATGTCACTATTATGTCCACAAGTGTTGCCTAACTTGTTGAAACCTTTTATCCAACTTGATGAAGAACAAAATGTTCTAGGAGCAGTATTGCCAGGTTGAAGTGTGAGGTGCTTCATTTTGGTAAGAAGAATCAGAACAGGACATGCGTGGTAAATGGGAGAGCATTGATGAATACAGAAGAGCAGAAAGATTTAGGAGTAACGGTACATTGTTCCCTGAAGGTAGAAACTCACGTGAATAGGGTGGTGAAGAAGGCTTTTAGTATGCTGGCCTTTATCAATCATTGCATGGAATATAGGAGTTGGGAGGTGATGTTGAGATTGTATAAGACGTTGGTGTGGCCTAATTTGGAGTTCTGTGTGCAGTTCTGGTCGCCTAATTATAGGAAGGATATAAACAGAGTGGAGAGAGTGCAGAGAAGGTTAACCAGAATGTTACCTGGGTTTAAGCATCTAGAGTATAGGGAGAGATTGGACAGATTAGGTCTTTATTCTTTGGAGCATAGAAGGTTGAGAGGGGATTTGATAGAAGTATTTAAGATTATGAAAGGGATAGACAGAGTGGATGTGGATAGACTATTTCCGTTAAGAGGAGGAAAGATTAAAACAAGAGGACATGAGTTAAGAATTAAGCGGCAGAGGTTTAGAGGTAACATGAGGGGGAACTTCTTTACTCAGAGAGTGGTAGCCGTGTGGAATGAGCTTCCGGGAGAAATAGTGGCGGCGGAGTCAATTGTGTTATTTAAGAAAAGGTTGGACAGGTATATGGATGAGAAGAAGATGGAGGGTTATGGGCATTGTGCAGGGAGGTGGGACTAGAAAGGGGTGTTTGGTTCGGTGCGGACTAGAAGGGCCTAATGGCCTGTTTCCGTGCTGTAATTATTATGTTATGTTAAATAGAAGAGCACCTTGTATTTGTGGTGGAACATGACCTCACTGGGTTGGGCAGGCTGGCCTGCCTTCTGTAGCTGTAGTTCCTCTCTGTAAGGTCCCTGATCAAGGCTGAGAGCCCTAGTCTCCTCCCTCATACTTGCCTTGGATGTGAACCAGCAATGTGTAGAGGCATGGCAAGGTTATCTGATTAATAAAGTATTTGACTGCTTGCTTCATGTCTGCAGGTGGTCATCGATTGTGCCATTTTATTCTGTCTTGGTTGTCTCCAATTAGATGATATTACTGGAAATTGGAGAAGTTGATGTTAACCTCCCCCTTTATTTTCTCTACCACAAAATGTCTTAACAGCCCCATGCCCCTCCACCTCTTCCCTATCTCCTAGTCCCATTCCTTCTTCTCTTTTCCTTTTTGTCCCTTCTCACACCCCCTCTTCCTGCCTGTCACTTTCCTTCGTCCAGCTCCCCACCCCCATTCCCTTCTGTCCTCCTATCAAAATACATCATCGTCAGCCACCTGCCTCCTATCACCCCCCCTTGCTTTGTACTTTTTTTTGCATTTTATTCCATAACTATCTCTTGCATTCACCAGTCCCTGTCAAACCTGTTCCTCCCCCAGCCCTTTGTTTGGGCATCTGCCCATTTCTGGCTCCTTCTGATGGAGGATTTTGGCCCAAAATGCTCACTATATTTTCCATTACATGGATACTGCCTGACTCTTTGAAACCCTCCAGAATATTTGTTTCTCCACTGCTCCAGATTCTTGTTTGATTCAATATTCTGACTGATTTGAACTTAAGATTTTGCTGCTAATCAGGTGTTCCAGAATTTCACTGGCCAAAATGATGCACAGTTATTGGTTCTGTTCATAAAGGTCCCAGGTTCTTCAGTGGAGGTTATTGAACCTCAGTGGGTGATAACTGCAAGTTATTCAAACCCCACCTTTGTAAAAATTTAGTTAAATGAACAACATCTTAATTTTTTTTATCATGGCTGATCACAAAATCTATCCATTGGCAATGCCCACATTTTGCAACAATAATGTTTATGTCACCAACATAACTAAGGATCACTAATTGATAAAGGAGCTAGAAGACTATTTTGACCCTTTTCACACATGCACCAGATATGTGTGCAAAAATAATGAAAACAAGACCTCATATTAAATTGTAATGAGCTCTGTTTTTCCACAGTGCTGGAGATTGCTGGTGCAGGATATTTTAATCCAGATGGTGGAGACTTGTTATTTCATTAAGAAGATATGAGAGCTTTCATTGGATCACCAACACTGAGATGAAAAGAGCAAACCACATTGGGCAGATAGATAGGAGCAATGAAAAATTTCTCAAATCTTTCATAAAAGGAGGTTTTTTTCTTTAATTTGTGTAGATTATATTAGCACCTGTCTTTCTGTGGGTTTTTTTGTTGATCGTTATTTGAATGGTATTGTGGTAAAACTAAATAATTTCAAGCCTATAAATTTTTCACATTATGGCCTTGTGTATTGTTGCATTTAAAATAATTACACATTATTAGGAATGATTGCCATTTTGCAACTTGATTACAGTGTTTTCCAGCTTTATGTAACAGATGGGTCACCTGGAAAGCACATAACTGCATTTTTCCCCTGACATTTTAATATATGGTTCAAAGGTATTGCTTTTAAAACACATCTTTATCTACTTCAGCACATGATCTCCCAGGAAGTTTTTAATAATTTCAAGAAAAACACATCTGGATACTGATGTGGGTATCTGTGTAAGCAGGTTAAGAAGTAAAACACAAAAGGTCTGCAGACACTGTGGCTGAAATAAAACCCAGCAGATCAAAGAGTGTATTTTGAAGAGTAAAGATACATAACCAACATTTTGGTCTTGGGCCCTTCATCAAGGTATGGAAAAATGTCCACACTTTGAAGGTCCCAAGCCCAAAGCATTTCTCTTCAGCAACTGTATCACACTGTGACGCACCCTACCAGGACACTCACAATAGAGCTCCTGTAGAAGGTTGACATAATGAAGGTCAGTCGTCTTGCCTACTTCAGTATTCTCACCTTCCTGACAAGTGAGAAGATTTTGAGTGTTCATGATAGATCACTAGTCAAGTGAACTCAAGAGAGAGTGGAGAGCACCAAGTTCCATTATACAGGGTAGTTGATAAGTAGTGGAGGATGGTCCTCCTGAAGTCCACAATCATCTCCTTCATCTTGTCCATGTTGAGCCTCAGGTTGTTACACTCGTACCATTTCATGTGGTTTTCCACCTCTTCTCTGTAGTGCAACTAATCGTTGTTGCTGATGAGACCAACTACTGTTGTTTCATCTGAAAACTTGATGACACTGTTGGACCTCGACTTGGTGATGTAGTGGTGAGTCAATAGTGGGGACAGGAGTGGGCTGAGTACAGAACCCTGATGTGTACCAGTGCTCAGTGTGATGGTGCTTGATATTCTGCTAGTAACCCAGACGGACAGTGGTCTTTCTGTTTGGAAGTCCGGGATCCAATTAAAGAGAGAGGTGTTGAGTCCCATTGAGGAGAGCCTCTGGGAAATGATTGTATTAAACGCCAAGCTGAAATCAATGAACAGCAGCCTGGCATATGAGCCATCATTCTCCAGGTGGGCAGGATGGAACTAAATGACAAGACTATAGCATCGTCCATGGAATGGTTTGTTTTACGGGAGAATTTAAATTGATTCAGCATGTCTGGGAGGTGTGCCTTGATGCGTTCCAACATCAGATGCTCAAAGTATTTCATAATGGTGGAGGGTAGTGCCACAGGGCGGTAGTCATTGAGGCCTGTTATTATCACCTTCTTGGGTACCAGGATAATGGTGGCTGTCCTGCACACTGCAGAAATTATGGACTGCTTCAATGATGGACTACTTCAGTGAGGTATTGAAGATATCCATGAAGACCTCTGTCAATTGGTCTGTGTTGTCCTTCAATAACTGACCAGGTATGCTGTGTGATCATATTGCCTTGTGTGAGATCTCCTTAGATACGGTTCCTCTCAAAGTACATTTTTGTCCTGCTGAGATTCACCAGCATTGCATTTTTACTTTTTTTTTATAACAATGGGTAAAGTGCATCTATTTTAGACATGAAAATCAGACACTTTGTGAGAGTTGGACACAGTCTGGAATATTCAATCCAATATTATCTGTGTCGGGAAAATCCATAATGAAATTTACCTCAGCATGCCACTTCTTGGATAGTTCAAGGCTACCCCTCTATTGCCTTTTGCCTACCGGTCCCTTCCAACCAATTCTCCCATCACCAAGGTAATGATGACCACCTCCTCCTTCACTCATCCATCTTTTAATCCGTTCTCAACCATCAATAGAAATAAGTGAAAGAAGACCTGTAATGGCAGGAAGGGCCAGAAAAGGATCCAGAGGGCCTCAGGTGCTGAAGATTTCCTAATGATATCAGAGATTTGGAGCTGGAGCTTGGGGTTGCCAATGCTTTGAACAGGGATCGGTATAGCTGCAGAGATGGCAGTAACACTGGAGGGATACTCATTTGCTCTCCTTCTCCTATTGTTAGGGGGCTGGGCAATGCCTATGGTGACTCTTTGCCTTATGGCAGGCAAAAGGTGAAGTACATCATGTATATTATTCTTGTGTATCATTACGTGACAATAAAAGGAACATTGACCTCGAGATTTCCAGATCCAATCCATCCCATCACTCAACCTCAAACATTAACCACCAAGACTACACGTTCCACTCAATAACATTACATTTTCTAACAGAAGGCTGATGTATAAAATATTTTGTTACTATTCTGTGACTTAAACTGCTTTTAAAACAAGAGTTTTATAGCAAAGATACCGAAATACTTTGCAAGTTATCTAATTCTTAAGCATAACATTTTTTTAAGCTATTACAAACATGGAAAATGTACCCACGAGCATCTGTTGTTTTCTAAAATCATCATGTAGGTTTATTTATTATTTATTTGCATCCTCTTTATTCCATAAACCAGCACCTCCTCCATCACGGATAATTCAGACTCGGGGAAATCAGTGAATCTGTTCTGGCTCCACATCAGTGGTGCAGCAAATAGGTGAAACCTGAGACTTCCCGATACATGAACCTGTTCTGTGAATTTAATCTGTTCTGAGTGATTAAAAAAAAAAAGTATTTCATTACAAAAAGAGAGCAGAAATAAAGCAGTTGGCTTGATCAGCTGCTAATTTTCTTTTGATGGTTTTAAGAGGCCATTTTTCTTCTAATCAGGTAGCACCAAAAGGAAACAAATGTTGGGTGCATGGTAAAAATACAATTACACTTTGATAAGGTCTAAAAAGGTGTCGTGACATTTAGGTTCAATAGTTACCTACTTCACGTGGTGATCAGGTATTCCAAAATTTACTCATTTCTGGACACCAGCCTGTCTCACTTTGAAGATGATTCACCTGTCCATTCAGTGCCAGAAGATTGTGACTGCTTTAAATACCTAGTTCTTTTCTCTACACCTAGAATGAAAACTGAACAATTTATACTGTGTGATAGTACAGATTCTATCACCGATGTGTATATGTACAGACTGTGATTGGCTGAGAGTGTAGCCACACCTACTGGCAGGTCTTAAAGGATTGCTCCTAGCCAGACCAGGTCATTCTGGATTAGTCAACCTACTTGTGATATGCTCCAGTCTTTTAGTTAATAAAAGCCTTGGTTTGGATCAACAATTCTTTGGTTCTTTCGACGCGTGTTGTATACTGGCAATTTTTTACTATCAATTTTTTTTTTCATTTATTATACATTTTATTTAGGGGGAAAATTTAAATGGATTTAGCCTATATTAAATTTCCTTACAGAGTATACCAATTTCTGGAGAACTGCTTTCTATGTATATATTAGCTGCCTCTTCATATTTGCTTCAGTGCTCTAAAACACAGGGTGAAGTTTGGTTAGCTATTCAATCGCAGAAATTATTGCAACTGAATCCCAACATGACAAAATAGCACAAGATTCATTTTCCCACATTTCCATGTCCAATCTCCTTTTATTTATCTTGCACCATTCTCTGTAGTACTTCAGGCCTAGAATTCAACTAGAGTAATTTTTCTCTTGGTAATAGCTGGATAACAAACCATCTCATACAGAGAGAAAAGTGAGCATATTTTTGAACAGAATAAAAACCTTGCATGCTATGTTGGTGTTCACATCTGTGGAGTTATCCACAGGCAATTTGGAAGTGACTAATATGCCCAATGAATATTGATTCCATTATTAAATGACAACATTAAATGTAGCTCCTAGAAAATTAAGTCAATGTGTAATATTATAGCTACGTTGATTGGATGCACAAGTCTCTGTCAGATGATAAGTGTATTGCAGATGACTTCCGTGAAAGTGCAGCCAGGAGATGGTGTCCCCTGAATCGCTGGAGCACAAGAGACTATCGCTGGTCTCTTACTTGCCCCCTTCCAATTGTCCTCCCATATTTGTCTTAATTCTCCAACCCTCCCAATAATTTCTCATGCATTCCTGAGCTCCTGAAATAAATGAAAATGAAACCCATGAGAAATAAAAATCTGTGGACTTTGTTTGTATCATCACCCAAAGTCAAATTCCACTCCATAGAAGTGCAATGCAAATTTGAATACGTTTGGTTTGTACATTAGGTTCAAAAGTTTAAAGAAGCTCTGAGAAGAAATAACAAAACACTTCTAGCTTGTAGGTTTATGCATCAATTCTAAGTTCTTTATACTGTAACACCATAATGAGTGAAAAGATGAAACCCCTCGTGCCAATGCTGTAACTGTGATTGGTTATTTCATTCATAGAGAGGATCCCATGAGCTCTGAATTTTAGTGTTTAGTTGCCAGGCTCAACTATATCAATGAGGTAAAAGATAAAAGTCTGCCAACATTGTGGTTGAAGTAAAACACAATGCTGGAGAAACTTAGCAGGTCAAAACTGCTTGCTTGACCTGCTGAGTTTCTCCAGTATTGTTTTTTTTATATCCGAGGTAATTACTCACCAACATTTAAATTAGACTGGTATGAACTATATACTGGTAAAATAAATTAGCACAGCATTTCACTAAGCACAAGCTTCAATTATCCACCGGATCACTGAGTAGCTAAATTATTTAGTTGTGTGTGGAACATGACTGCTTTTTTTAAGCACTCTGGATGTTGCTATTTTTCTACTCCTCTGTTCCCTGTGAGGGGCACTTTATTGTGGTAGCAAATACTTAATCAAAATACCTCAGATGGCAGATATTTCCAGTTTTATTAAAAGCAGGTGAACATCTTTATTTTTACTCTCCATAAGCAATAGCATTAATGGGTTATTAGTTATAAACAAAACTGGATGTTTTTAAAGGGGGAATTTGATGCCTGCACCATTAAATTTGTGGAACATAAAGTTGCTTTGGTCTGTGCTAGTGATGGTGTTGATGGTTGAAACCAGCACTGAGTCTGTCAACCACATTTCTTTAAATCAGTGCAGGCAGACAACCACAATTCTTCAGAGTTTCAACAACAAGGTTATTTGAATGATCTGAACCTAATTGGTGCACCCTATATTCACTGGTGGAGATGTGGCATGCTTCACTTAAATGAGAATACCAGTATCAAATATTCTCACCAGGTGGGCATAGTGGTGCATCAAAAGGAAGCTAAGTCTTTAATTCTTTCATATGCTGAACTGCATATGGTATTAATTATTAAACATAAGAGAAAAAAATGGCACTGGCCAAATATTCAAGAGTGATAACACAATACCCCAAAGAAGCAATGACCCACAATAGCTCAAGAGGAGATTTATCTATTTCTACATTGCTTGCATATTCTATAGATACTTTAATATCATTTGCATTTGATATTATAATATCCATTGCATAACCATGCTTTTCCCCATCCCGCTAATCTAATTCAACAACAGCAATCCTGCAATTTAATTATATTTTTTCTTTAAAATGTGACATATAGCACTCTAACAGTGCACATGAGCCTGTGACGCCCAATTACACCTGATGTTTTGATGGGTGGTAGGAAACCGAAGCCCCTGAGAAACCCCCCCGCAAGCACAGGGAGAAAGTACAAAGTCCTTACAGACACCGTGGGATTCGAATCCTGGTCCTCATCGCTGGTTCTCTAACACTGCTGCACTATCCATAACGCTAACTGTGCCACCCAAACATTTTACAAAACACACAAATCTTAGAAACATAGAAGATAGGAGCAGGAGTAGGTCATTCGACCCTTCGAGCCTGCTCCGCCATTCAACGAGATCATGGCTGATCTTAAAATTCAGTACCCCGTCCCCACCTTCTTTCCGTAACCTTTAATACCCTTATACTGAAGAAATATATCTAATTACCTCTTAAATATATTTAATGAATCTGCCTCTACTGCCCTCTGTGGCAATGAATTCCACAGATTCACCACCCTCTGGGTAAAGAAATTCCTCCTCATCTCGCTCCTAAATGGTTATAAAATGTATATTATCCTCAGACGACGGCCCCGGGTTCTGGATTTTCCCATCTTTGGAAACATCCCATCTGCATCCATTCTGTCCAGTCCTGCCAGAATTTTATATGTCTCTATGAGATCCCCTCTCAATCTTCTAAACTCCAGCGAGTACAATCCCAAATTGCGCAATCTTTACTCATAAGTTATTCCTGCCATTCCAGGTATCAGCCTGGTGAATCGCCTCTGCACTCCCTCCATTCCAAGAACATCCTTCCTTAGATAAGGCGACCAAAAATGCCAAATTTTATTGATTATATACAGTGCTGTTCTCTTGCATTCGCTTGACTTTTTCCACTAAATGGCAGAAGAGCTCTCTCCTAAATCATTAGAGAAAGAATTAGATGGGCCTGATGTTACATTATTTTGACCTTCTTGTTTCATGAAATCCTCATTTTCTGAACTCGTGAAATGAAGTTATTCGCTACGTTGTACTTGGCTCAAAGAGAAGGCTTTATCTATGAACTGCACACTTCTACAAAGTAGAAAAACTAGATCACAAATACACAGGATTGAATGAAAAAATCTATTCGTAGAAAACAGGGCAGCAAGAGGGTAGTGTTGAATCAGAATTTAGTGTCATGAATGCGTTCTGAAATTCGGTATGTTGCAACAGAATCATCGTGCAAACATTCATATTGCAACTATCTCACAACATTACTATAAATACAAAAAAAATGCATGAAAAGTAAAGGATTGTCTATGGTTCATTGGTTATTTAGGAATCTGATGGCAATGGGGAAGAAGCTGTCCTTGTGCCATTGAGTGGTCTCCTCTAGGTTTCTGTGCCTTTTCCCCAATGATAGCACAGTGAAGAGGGCATGGGTGAGGGGGCAAGTGCAGGACTAAGGAGATTGCTTCAGAAGTTGATCTTTTTGGATGATAGATGAAATGTGTCAAGGCTGGCTGGAGTCAATGTAAGTCCTAACAAGTTTCCCAAAGCGCTTCCTGATGTTGCATGTTCAAGTCACTGGTCGGCACTCATTTAGGCGAGTAATTCTGTTTTGATTCGGTCCTGCATTGATGCAGGAATTCTTTCTAAACCTTATTTATTAATTTTAACATATGCAGAAAGTAAGTAATTCACGTACAGAAAAAATACAAAATAAAGTAATACAAGTACAAAGTAACATAGTTAATACAATACCAATCTTGGCATCTCCCCCTAACAACTAAAAACTAAGTCTAAAAAAAACTATTTTTAACCCCTAATCCCCCCCCACCCCCACGATAAATAGTGAAGAATTAATACTATTAGTATAATAAGAAAAAATAAAAAAAATATATCTTAAAAAAAAATCGATATATATATAAAAAAACAAAAAATATATTAAGTATTAATTATTAATCCAAAAAAAAATTTATTATATAAGAATATATATGAAAAAACAAAAGCAAAAAGAACTTAAACAAAAAAAACAACTAATAATAAAAAAAACTAAAAAAAATAAAAAAAAGAAAAAAAGAAAGAAAAAAAAATAAAACATATATATAGAAAAAATATATAATAAAAAGTTTTTTTAAAGAAAAAAATGATTAATTCAAACTTATTTAAATTGTATATAATCAATAAATGGGGTCCACTTTGATGCAGGAATTCTTGAAGCAAATGGGACTGCAGCCTGTGGCAGGGAGTAATTGAAGCCAGTGGATCTGCACATGCTCACATGACACATCCCAGGACATCTTGCATTATCTGTTACTAAGATGTGAGGCAATATCAATGACAAATGGACATTAAATCTGACCTTGCAGCCAGGCCCAGAACCAATAAGCTGAATAAATGGAGTGGCAATAGCTGAAGGTGAATCATCATTTTTTTCCATCCAGCTTCAAGGAAAACAGGTTCATTTCATGATTCATCTGCACTTTGTATTGAGAACTATAGAAGCTGAACTAATTACATTTCGATTGAGTGTCTTCATGCTGCCAGAACCAGTACCTTTTCTGATTTTGATTAATGGGATTTGTTAAAACTCTGAGTTAAATTTTCCAATGCAGTGTCAATCCAATGGAACCGAGTCACACACAAATTGTGCACATCTGGCTATTTCCAATTGTCCTCAAGTTACACCCTGCCTCAGGAATATCCACAATTTCTCTTTTTTAAATGGATTTTTTAATGATTTAACTCAGTGGTTGCAAACTGCTGCCCTAAACGTACATTCTACCATTATCCCTATGCTATAAGTGCTCTGTGATTGGTAAGGAATTGCGTAAGATGGTATGTGAGTGGAAAAGGAAGGTTGAGGATGTCTGAACCCAATTGTTACTGAAATATTTTGCTTGAGAAAAATTGTCCTTTGGATGTTGTGAAACCATGCACATGACGAGTCAATTAGGGATGATTAAAACACTGGTTTTCAAACTTTTTTCTTTCCACTCACATACCACCTTATCAATCCCTCACTAATCACAGAGTACCTATAGTATAGGGAATACTTTGCGATATATGAGTTTAGATGGGAAATTTGAAAACTATTGGTTAAACTTGATGTTTGATCATGATTTTTGATTTCTGCTGGTGCAGTCTTCGTTATGTTTGAGTAAGTTTCATAAAGACAAATGAAGGAAGTATTTAGCAGAGTGAAGAATATTCCTGCCTCTCTGCACTCCTTTTCCAGTGAAATGGAGAGCAGAGAATACACAACACTATGTTGGACTGAATCCAATATTAGTGAGTACAGCTCAGCCATTGTGTTCATCATCACAGTTTTATCATTCAGTTTGATCAGGGGTGATATGTATCTGAATTGATTTCCATGTACTTAAAATAATCTTGCAGTTTAGATGGTTCACTGTCTTTTAAGGGAGAGACGGTTATTAATATTTTATCCACAAAGCTCGGTGAATTTGTGCTTTTTGAACCAGGGGATTTATAAAAAAAAAGGAATTAGAATCAGGAATCTTAATCCATCAACAATTCTGGCCACAGCCCTAAATGGAACTAATCCTCATTACAATTCTTCGCTCAGTATTATTTCAAATCTTGGAGATGATTTAAACTTCTTTTCCATTGCAATGATACTAATAACCAAGTAATATATTTTAGTTAAGCAAGAAAGTCTGTAGATGCTATGATTGCCGTAAATAGACAAAATTGGTGGACAAACTCAGCAGGTCATGTAGAGTCCATAGGAGACATTTTGGGTCAGAGCCAATATCAGACTATGCCCACATTTTGCAAAAAGCTCATGTGCAAAAATACTGAATAAAATTTCTGGGTTATCTTCTGAAGATAAGTCACTAAGAAGCATCAATGGATCCACCAAACAGGGATCATACTACTTCCTCGCTGAAAGCCAAATCAGTGATTTTTCTCTTGCAGTGTATAGATCCAGGAAGGCATCCTTTCCTATTGTTAGGTAAAAACATCATGAGCTGGGAATGAAGAAGGAGTCACCCAGTGCTGGGCCGTAACAAGATACAGTTGTGACCTTGTACTCTCAAGATAAGAGTGGTAATGACAAATTGATGTGCAGCAAGCTAGCAGAGAAGGATAGCAACAGTTTATTCTTTGGAAGACTACACCAAAGAGTCTGGAAAAGCAACCAACTGAAAAACCTCACAAAGATAAGCGTATACAGAGCCGTTGTCATACCCACACTCCTGTTCGGCTCCGAATCATGGGTCCTCTACCGGCACCACCTACGGCTCCTAGAACGCTTCCACCAGCGTTGTCTCCGCTCCATCCTCAACATCCATTGGAGCGCTTTCATCCCTAACGTCAAAGTACTCGAGATGGCAGAGGTCAACAGCATGGAGTCCACGCTGCTGAAGATCCAGCTGCGCTGGATGGGTCACGTCTCTAGAATGGAGGACCATCGCCTTCCCAAGATCGTGTTATATGGCGAGCTTTCCACTGGCCACCGTGACAGAGGTGCACCAAAGAAAAGGTACAAGGACTGCCTAAAGAAATCTCTTGGTGCCTGCCACATTGACCACCGCCAGTGGGCTGATAACGCCTCAAACCGTGCATCTTGGCGGGCAGCAACCTCCTTTGAAGAAGACCGCAGAGCCCACCTCACTGACAAAAGGCAAAGGAGGAAAAACCCAACACCCAACCCCAACCAACCAATTTTCCCCTGCAACCGCTGCAACCGTGTCTGCCTGTCCCGCATCGGACTTGTCAGCCACAAACGAGCCTGCAGCTGACGTGGACTTTTTACCCCCTCCATAAATCTTCGTCCGCGAAGCCAAGCCAAAGATTCATTGGACAATGTAATGGTATGATAATTTACTAAGTACGTATCCTGAGGTATATATAAAAAAAAACACCACTTGCTGATAACGGCAGAATGCACTTTCTCCAACTAACACTTAGTTGCAAGTGTTACAATCCGGTAATAAAGAACAAAGAACCTTGATTTCGACTCAGTCTGGTGTCTGACTCACTCATTCATGAACAAAGCAGACCTAACACTATCTAGAAGTGATGGGTGCTACAGCTTCCATGCTATGGTCACAAATAAAGCAGAAGCAATTCAGAGCAATTTTTATCCCTCTCTGGAGTTTCTGTTTGATCCCATGAGAGCTTTGTTGTCATCTACAAGCAGATTGCTATCCTGGCAGAAGATGGTACTCAGTAAAAGTTTGATGATAGCTAAGATTAAATGTTGTTTCCCTCAAAACATGGAAACCAATAGATGTAACTATGGAATCAACACTGCAGTATTCTGACAGCAAATAGATGGATTATGTGATTTGGTTGTTGGGTTCAGCATAGATCTGGAGGTTTTGTGTTTTTTAATTCCAGCAAGAAAGCCATAGAGGTTGAGAATCACTGCTCTAGACTAAATTGTTACTGAAATATTTTGCTTAAGAAAAAATTTAATTGACCCATTTCCTTTGGAGTTATGAAACTATGCATATAATGAGTCAATCAGGTACAATTAAAACAGGGGGTTTTCAAACCTTTTCTTTCCACTCACATTACCTTAAGTAAGCCCTTACTAATCACAGAGCACCTATGGCATAAGGAATGCTTAAAGTGGAATGTGAGTGGAAATAAAAAGTTTGAAAACCACTGTTTTAATCTTACCACTGTTGTAGAAGATAGCACAAAATATGTGAGTGGTCCTTTAACTCACACAGCAACACAGCATTCAGGAGGAAGAAAACATAGTTTTATTGAAAGTGATAAGTGAATGCTCTGCTTTGGATCAGTAGAATCTAATTTCTCCTGTCAATGCTATAAATGAACATTGCACAAGGACTGAATTTATTGCCTGTTTGCCAGATGTGGAAAACATCATTTCTGCAAGCACACAATGTCACTGAAGTAAACCCTTCTGCAGGATAGAATTTTAAGGGATTTAAGTTTTCATTTAAATTCACCTGTGCATTGACAATAGAGTCTGAAATATAACAAGTGAAAAGATTCTCCGGAGGCTTTTTAAAGAGCATTTTAATTATTTAACAGCATTCTTCAATGCTTGTATTTTGTCATAAAATTTCACCAAGTGCTAATAATTCTAAGAAAATTATTCAAACCTTGGAGATAATTCTATGATAGATTCTCTGTAATTCTCTTCAGATTTATTGGTTCATGAAAGAGCTGATAATTTACTGATAGATAAGTTTTGTGAAAAATTTAGCTAAAGTAAAACATCTAAAATTGTACCATTCTAAAATTGGTTTAAGGTGTATTGAGATTGCCATTTATCTCAAGAGCATAAGCCTCTATCCAGATTTTCTTTTCCCTTTTATTCCTTTTTATTTCCATATTAATTGACACCAATTTAGTTAAGAACTCAAATGCTTTGAAGAGGACAGTGTATCTCTGCAAACCCACTGCCAAATTTACATTGTGGACAAAGGGGGCTGACATTACAACTTTGACTTTTTTACAATTTGGTGTTCTTTCGGTAGACCAATGAGCCACAATCTTCTAACTAGGAAAGCAGGATGCCACTTAACAATGCTGTTGTTCAGGGCATTGATGTGCCGGAGAATGCTTCCAATATCTGAATCC
Source organism: Narcine bancroftii (assembly GCF_036971445.1). Lineage (NCBI taxonomy): Eukaryota > Metazoa > Chordata > Chondrichthyes > Torpediniformes > Narcinidae > Narcine > Narcine bancroftii. The sequence continues at coordinate 142,229,270 of NC_091475.1, forward strand.
AGTTCAGTCATCCTTCACAATTTAGCTGTTGCACAAGTTCTACCTTTGAGTGCACCTTCAGAACAACAGAAATAAGAGGAGGAAGGGAGGGCATCAAGAATCCCTCTGTAACTATTTTTTTTGAAATGGACAACTTTTTATGCAGTACTTTCCCAGTGGCTACAGGATGATGAGTGGAATATTACATTCTCAAAGTAGAGGAGGCTAATTAGTCTCAAGCAGATCTGGTATAAGGTACGACTTGGTCTTCAACATCTTGCCATGACTGGGCATCTTGGCCAACAGGGAACACCAAAGACACTGATGGAAAGGTATGGTGAGATGATAAATTAAAGAGGACGATCCACTGACATTCCACAGAAGTACTTGAAACACGAGTCATTTTGGTATTCTGTTTAATGACAGATTCCTTTAATCCCATTAAATTCCTGAAAGTCCAATGAATATTAGTTTCAACCATCTGAATTTTCACTACCTGTTTCCCATGTTGAGCATGTCTGGGACTAGAGGACATAGGATAAAGTGAGAGGGAAGAGTTTTAAAGAGGAATTGAGGGGTAAATTTTTCACACAGTGTAGTTGGTACCTGGAATGAACTGCCAGAGGAGTGGTGAAGATAGGAACAATTTGAGAAGCATCCAAACAGAAACTTGAATGGGAAAATCATAAAGGGGCAGGGAATTTAATGCAAGTAAATTGGATAGGTACAGATTGACTTGATGGTTGTTATCAAACCTGAAGGGCTTATTTCTCTGCAAATCAACTCTGCGACTCTGATCTGAAGCAGAACTCATATAGTTGGTGGTTCTAGGTTTGTTATAGTGGAAGCTGTGGTGATACGACCACTAGCCTACTGCAGGAGGCGATCTCTGTACCAGCAGAAGGACCATCTGGGGGCTGACTCCACCTGGCCAGCTGTCAATCAGCTGACCCAAATATAAACCTGAGCCAGTCACTCGGGAGCCACCACAGCTGAAAATGATATGTACAGGCTTTTAGCACAATAAAGTCTGTAGTACAGTCTTTTGTGTTTTGTGTCTGCTTGCTGCTACCACAGCACGTCACAGAAGCTGACACATTGAATGCTAGTGATGAATTGGTAAAAATATGTACTTCAGGTTCCAAATATAGTCATTTTCAGAGTGAGAGGGGGACTTAGCCATAATGTTGCACACATGCCAATTGGCAGATCAACATTAAGGACAAAACATTTCATGTTGTATAAACACCAGCCTTCATCTTAAGGTTACCAGTTTAAAATTCTTTTTCATCCTCTGGAGTAATTCTCAGTAACTTTACACTTTGAATATTTGACACCAGGCACTTTAAGGTGTTCAGTAACTCACCACATGTGGATCTAGCACCGGAGCTGGTGACTACAAGTTGAATGATTATGTCTCTATTTTTTTGGTCATCTGAGTCCATATGTTACTATGTTGGGCCATTTGACATTAAGACATGATTGTGGATAGTTGATTGGTGAATATAAAGTATTGGAGTAGTAGTTGAGGCTGGTAATGCAGTTGCTGAGGAAGGGAAAGTATTGAAGGCTCTACTGAACTTGACCACCTACATTGATTCATTAGTTATGTTTGCAACATTCCCTTGATATTTTGGGGGCACAAGTCCTGGCATTAATATAATTTGTGTTCACTTTCCATTGTGATGTTTACATTTTTGTATGGATTTTAAGGCCCCTGTTGACAGAGAACCTCTCACACCCTCTCCAACTCATTGATCATGGCATCAATATGTGAATTTTAAAATGGAGTTGCCTCCTCCTGACCAATCAGCTATTTTCTACTAGTGTCAGTCTTAATGAAACTGCCTGCATTCTCATGTAATCAGTAGATGGGTTCCTGCAGTGACGTCGTCATAAATACTTGGGTTCCTATTGAACATTTGCTGGAATTATGATCAGTAGGTGAAAAAATGATTTGTGTTTGCAACATTCATTAAGTCAACCAGCATGGGTTGCTCACATATTTTGATTACAGAACACATGTCCTCATATTATCCAATTTCTCCCCACTGCCTATAACTTGCATTTTTTAAAAATTCCTTAATTTTGCATTTCCAAATAGCCAACATTCTTTAAGTAATTGCAAAAGAAGTAAGGTCATCAGGTTCACATGAGTTCCAAACAGAGCAATTTCATCCCTTTTATGTTTTTTTTCTTGTAAACCTGCAATTTATTCTCTCTCGTGCCCTTTAATTTTGCTCTTTTGCCAGTCAGGGAAATATGCAATCACTAATTAATCCACCAGCAAAGTAGAGCAGCCAAGGAAACCACGTGATCTCATGAAGAATGTTGCCAACCCTACCGGCAGAGCTTGAGACAGGATAGGACATGGGTTGCTGGTTCTGTGAGGAAGAAGCATGAAAAACAGTGCCTATGTCTGCTGTCCAGTGGTTTAAGTATTAGACTGCACTGATACACAGAAATAACGAAAAGAGTTGGCAGAGTATTCACATCACTGAAAACTATGTTCATTGCCCAGCTTTTCAGCTGTTGAAGTGATCAAATTAATTATTTTTTTTCTACAATTTCACCTCGTAAAAGGAAAAGGTATTGAATTTCTTCATTTAAAAAAAAAACCTGCAAAATTGGCAATGGTAGATTAGTCACCTGGCTTACACTTGCTGATTTTTAAGCCTTTTAATTTATGTCCTAATCAAGTTTTATCCTTCATGACCTGTGAGATTCTAAGTTCTCAATGGTTAAGGGACTAGCACTGATCAGCACTGAGAGTCAGAAAGCACGAAGTGCAATATTCTCCAACTACATCGGCAGATATAAATGTGACATATGCATTGTGTACATTCTGAATTTGTCTTGCTATCATACATACTCTGGTTCAGGCTACAGGAGTCTGATGACATCAACAAGCACATTGAAAGCAGGCATTCATTTGAAGTGTAACTAACCAACAAATGTAATGAATGAGCCAATTAAAAATGAATGTAACATTTTTATTGAAGCCATCACACATTATTCCTGCTCAATTTTCTTGCACCACTTGAAAGTAATGTCATTTGAAATAGTTTCTTTGTACCTTAACAAGAAAACCATAACAGCTGTTGATTGATTCATAGTGACAAGTGATAGCACAGATGATTACATTTACTCCTGAAAGAAATGACAATGGACAAAGTATCATAATGCTGAAACAGATGGAAGCTGTCCAGTTGTTGATGTACTCAGGGTTAATAAGGAAATGGTAGGTGTATTTGGGGATTTTTGAATTGCATCGGGGCAGGCAACAGGATGGTAAACAAACATATCGCATACATAAAAGAAGGAAGCAATTTAAAATCAAAGTTAACATCTTAGGTCAATGACCTCTCATCAGAATATTAACCTGGGTGATTGACCTGAAACTTTAAATCTGTTTCTATGTCTGCAAATACTGCATATTTCAAGCATTTTCTCTTGTTTTTTTAAAAAAAATAGAGTTCCAGCTCAGGAGTCTATTGGAGAAATTGCAGAATTATATGCATCATTTTAATGGAATTTATTCTATTATCTCATGAGATGAATAAGAATTCCTATGTTAGAAGACACCTCAGTGAGTTGGTCCCACCTATAAGTTTTGAACATAGTAATTAAGTAGTACCTGAACGTTTTTACTTCAGAACAATGCCTTGCATCAAGGATAGACATTGTTATTCATCTGATCCCTCAAATCCACATGCCATGGCAAACCAAATCAAGAGCAAGCAAATGAACACAAACCAGAAAATAAAATAAAACGGAGTTACTATTCTTCCAGTCTGCTCTTTTCAAAGCGACCTCCTTACATAGCTCAATGGACAGAGTATAATTAGAAATAATTTGAGAAATATTGTTCAAGAAATCTTCTGTGGTTTGGTCAAAATTATATCAATGTTCAGGGTCTTCCATTCTATGCTGGGATAATTTTGAGTCAGTTCATTAGTCAAAGCACTTCAATAGAAGGGAATTGTTGAGGTGAAGCATAACATTTTATGTTAGCAGCCTTTGTGTTGTGTAGAGTACAAGCTTCTAACCTACAATAGGCATTGGTTTTCTTCAGTGAAAGTGATAACAGGAGAAGTGCTTAATAGGTGTTTTACTTAAATAATAATTTTAATTTTTATTGGTTTTATCATATTAATTTTAATTCAATTTAATTTAATGTAATAATTATTACAATTTGAAATTACCCAAATTATGTGTTGCTCCCAAAGTGGGTCAGACATATACAAGCAGACACACAGTAAACACAAATGATATATAAACATTATGATCCAAAATAAATACCTATAAAAGTAATTTTTGGGTTTCTGGTATTCAACAGTCTCACTAGCTAGGAGAAGATCCTGTTTCTCAGCAAGGCAGTCATGGTTTTTATGCTCTGTACCTCTTCCTTGAAGGTAGTGTCTCAAAGATACTATGGGCTGGGTAGTAACGGTCCTCAATGACTCCCTGAGCTGCCTTTAAGCACCACGTCCTGTAGATACTGTTGATAAAGGGAAGGGGTACCCTAGTGATCATCTCAACAGTTTTAATTACACTCTATACTGACACCGATCTGTTGCTTTAGCTATGATGCAGCAAGCCAGCACACTCTCTAATGTGCTCCAGTAGAATGTGGTTAGGATGGGGGCCAATACCCTTGCCCTCCTCAATCTCCTTAAAGTGTAAGCACTGCTGCCCCTTGCTAATTAATGAGGAGGTGTGAGTTCAGGATGGGTCATCATTTAAATGGATGCCAAGGAACTTTATGCTCTTCACTCTCTCTATGACTGAGCCATTGAAATGTAGTGGGGAGTGATCCTTTGTCTTCCTGAAGTCCATTGTTTTGTCCATGTTAAGACTTGGGATGTGGCTCTTGCACCCACTATACAAGCCTATTAGCTTCCTCTCTGTAAGTCAATGTTCCAAATGAGGACAACTACTGTTTTGTCATCCATAAATTTGATTATGTTGGAGCTCAACCTAGAGGTAAAGTCATGAATTAGCACGCATCCCTGAGGAGCACTAGTGCTCAGTGTGATGGGGGCTGAGGTTTTGCTGCCAAACTGGACAGACTGTGGCATAGAGGGAAATTACTTTTGGAAACCTGTATTGGTATCTTCATGCTAGAACCCAATTGGAAGATCAGGAGAATCCAGCAGGATATTATGAGATGTCCGTAGGCAGAATCTCTGCTGCATTTTGCAGATCTGCAGTTAGAGTTAGACCAAAAAATCTTATAAAACCACATGGCCTAATTGTTTTACAAAAATATATCTTTTGCTTAATTTTTGCCTTCGCCTCAGAAAATAAGTATCTGCAGCAAATTATTTTCCAGGTTTTCTTTGTTCATGAAAACTTGGAGATGGAATTTGAATTTTTATCTACAACATTTTAAAGATGCATCCCTTTGTCTCAGTTTCTTTAACACTCTATCCTTATGCTCTGGTTTTGAACTTTATTGTGAAACACTGGGATACTTTTCCATTTTAATGCTGCTTCGTAAATTGAAGTTATTTTTCATCAAATTGCCAAAACATAATTTTTTTTGTTACGTTTGGAAAGGTATCAGGCTTGGTGGGTTAACAGAAGCCACTTTCAGGTAGCAAGAATACCCCAACATAAAGCAGTCTAAAATACCCAAATGTGGCTGTTGGGAGGCCACCTGAAAGCAGAGAACCCTGACCTGAGGAGTACTTACCTCCTTGGGTAGGTGTATTCTCTGCTTCTGAACGCTCCCCCTAGGCACCTGAAAATGGGAGGGACTATGGCAACAGTCGACATGAGCCGTCATTTGCTCCATGGCACCTTTTTCCGCTGCGGACCTTTCAGGTGCCAGAACAGCGCCTTCAGCGCTGCCACCTGAATGTTGCTTTGCACAAACCCACAACCGGCTCCAGAGCTGCATTCTCCCAGCTCTTCCACCTGAAAGCATGTGTGCACATTTCACAGACAGGGACTTTCAAACACATTTCTGGTTCCCTGTACAAACATTGGGTGCAGCTCTCTGCAAACACTGATCAATTGCAGCACTACAGCTCAACTCAGTGTAATGCACACCTTACCCGAGACTCTTCCAGTGATGTCCACAGTAGCAACCTGATGTGGAGCAATGTCCAGGGCTTGGACCTAGAGGCAGAAAGAGAGAAATATGGTAAACATCAATGTTTTGTACTGTTCTGAGCTAGGCGTCTGTCTAATGATAAGACTGAATCATACGAATGATCCAACTGTATGGCGTGCACTAATTGGTGGCTGGAGTCCAACTTTGATGGGCAGGTGATGCAACCTCTGAATAGGTTTCAGACAGGAAGGACCAATCTCAATCCATAATGTTCCTGACAGGGACGCCACACATTCCTCCTCAATCACATATAACGTGAAAATGTTTTTAAAGCAAGACAATTGTTTCAAGCACAAACTTAAAAAGAAACAACCAATTGTTTTAACATTTTCTGTGTTGCACAATCAGTTTGTTTGCATTTTTATCTGTTTAAAGTTTCTTTTTGTTTACATGTGTATGTTGTGTACAGTTTATTTTTTGCACAATCAATAAGTGATAATTCTTCCACACCCCCAGGAAAATAAGAATCTAAGGGCTGCATGTGATGTCATACTCTGAAAATAAATCTGAAATCAAATAAAAATGTGGGCAACAATGGTATTGGATGAGAAAAAGGAAAGAGTAACAGAGATTAATGGGTGTTCACCTGCTGATCCAGAAGACTTTTTTGTTTCTCTTTCTTCAAGCTTCCAAATTAATTGTCCTTCAGCTTGCTTGTTCTTCTGGTTACTGTTTGGTTTTCATCCAGGGTATTCCACATTCCTCCCACATCCAAAGCTAGGTTGACCAGGAGGTTACTTGCTGTTGCAAATTGTCCACTGTATAAGAGAATCAAGATGGAGTTGATGTCCATACATGAAAGAATGGGTTGCAGGGAAATATGTGGAGGAATGGGATTTCTCCATCCATTGGCCAAGACTTGATGGGCTGAGTGGTCTTAAATTTGCGCCTTGCTGGCATGTTGCATGTGAAATATTTCCTGTACCATTCACTGAATAATCTCAAGAAATGAACAAATGGAGATTGAGATGAGACATGTTAAGCTCTGAAACATACCCCATTCCAAGTTCTTGGAGACTTTCAGATTTGATGCCTTTATTTCAATTTTTGCTTTTATTTACTGAATGGTCTTCCAAGTCAGAATGAGGTCATGAGTCTGGTGATAACATTTTAATGAAAACCAATCACAATTTTACATTGGATTGTTGATTTGGGTTGCAGATTTAGATGGGATTATTGCATTTTCAAAAATAGAATCAATATGTGTAAATGTAAATCACAGTTAGAGATTAAAGTTTGATACTACTGTTTCAGATGATTGTTTCTCTCCTGTATCTGACAGTCAACAAACTGCATATGGTGCTGGGCCACAGATTGTATATGCCTCCTGCTAAACTAGTTCTTGCCACACTGACACCCCACAACATATAACAGGACCCTGCCACATGCCATGCTGACATACGTTGGAGTTAATGAAGGCAGATATATTTCATGAAGAATTGCCCAAAGCATTTTTTGTGATCTACTGGTGTTACACAGAAGCGTGCAGGATGGCTTTGAGTGAAACAAATTAACGGTAGTTATATCTATCATCCACTGCAGATTGTCAAACCTGGACAATAACAGGCCCCAGGAAGTATGACCTGTCAATGAGATGCTTTATTTAAGCAGCTAAAATCAAATAAAAGCACTCTTTATAACTATGCAATGAGGGTATTATGGATGGTAGGCAAAACATGTTAAAGATAGGTTGAATTAGGAATGGAAATAAATACTCAAGTACACATGAGAGATGAAGACAAATCAGCAATGAATAGTTATGAATGTCACTTTCAGACAGCAATTTGAAAAGTGGCAAGACTATTTTCAGTATCAGTTTGAGAATGAACTCCTTTATAATGTAATAATGATCCTCATCAGGAAGGTGAGCTCTCACAAAGACTCCTTCAGGCAAAAAGTCTTCCACATTCATCTCTTACCATTGAAGGTAGCTGGTGTTGCTAACATCAGGAATAATAGAATTTGTTCCATATTTATTTTCTCTATCAGCTCATTATTGACTGAAACAGAACTGAAATACATTAAAACTGAAGGATAAATATTTTATATGAATGGAATAATTTTTACAAAAAAGAGGATTTTTGTCTTTTTTTTCTCCTTATTAAACTCTGGACAACAGAGTTCTGAATTTCAAATAATCACATGTAGCGAGCTGCACTGATCCGCAAGCGAACCGGGTCATGGATGTGCAGGCTCTCGGAGAGTTCCAGTAAACCCATTTGGCTGGTTCAGCTCACTCGTAGCTTCTGTGTTTTTTTTCTTTTGTTCGCTGCACAGAACACCCACCACACATAGTTCAGATTGTTTTGCATACAGGCAGTGAATAATAGCATGAGTATATTTTCATCAGGAAATAGTTGTGCTTTGCAATGACAGTATCATCCCACATTGGCTATGGGAGCATAGAAATGTGGGCCAGAATTGTGCAGAGCAATAAAGTGCTGCTCCCCCACTCTTCAAGCATTCTGGGTTTGTTATAAAACTTGGGTGATTCTGTATGGAGCTTGGATGTTTTCTCTGCTTGTGACCAAGTGAGATCTTCCCCCACCACCCCCCCCCCACCCCATGTACTCCAGTTTTATTTCTATGTGCTAGAAACCTGCCAATTAATAAATCAATTGCTTCCACATACAGTTCCTCTGTAGGTATTGGTAGGAGAATCAGGGTGTTGATTGGCCTATGAAAAAGAATAAAATTATGGAAGAGTAAATTGATGTGTAGGATAGGCAGAGAATGTTTTGAGAGCCTGCAAAGGCCCAATGGACTAAATTAATAAATAATCTGGGATATGAAACTGGTCGATGATGATACTGAAAGGAATTGCTGGTATTCAGTCATTCAAACAGAACTGTGATACGGTGAACTGACAAACTCATCACAAGGTGGTTCACCCTATAATTAGACCATACATAGAGTAATATACAATAGCTCCTTCCTGTGATTCCCACCAATAATTCCCCACCTCTTATTTTTAAAAGTTAGATATAGAGCACAGAAACAGGCTCTTCCGGCCCAGGAGCCTGTGCAGCCCAAATACAACAATTAACCTTCAAACCCCATATCATTTTTTGAGAGTGGAAAGAAAGAGAGAAGCTGGAGGAAACCCACTCATGTTCTGGGGAGAACATACAAACTCTTTACAGACAGCTCTGGATTCAAACCTGTGTCACCTGCACAGTTGCGCTAACCATACCATCCTGAGTGAAATCTGTGGCAATCTCTCAGTTGATGTAAATTAGCTCTTTCCAGTTGAACATCAAGAAGCAGAGATCCCAGTTAAAAGGCAGGCATGCTGGAACAGGTAGCAAGACGTTTTGTAACGTACAAAGTTCAACCAAGGAAATACAATGTTAATGAAGTCAAGAACTCACCTATTTATTTTTCCAAAGTTTTAAATCCTGCCTCAGCATTTCATAAACAAATCAATTATTTCTGACTTTGATTCTATGCTTAAGATACTGCTTTTATGTGAAACCTCATGCAATCCCAGTCTGGTTTAGTATATTTATACTCATTACAACCTAAGAGGAGTCGCAAATATATATCTAAGTACAAAATTCTTTATTTTGCATTCACAGAGTCTGGTTTCACCCAAAATGTAAAAAGAAAATGTGATTGTCCATATATTCCAAATGTCCAAAACATTCTTTTGCAAAGTGCAGGTTCATTCAGTTCATTGCTTGAGTGGACATCAAATCAAGCCTGAAATTAATGCTGAGACATCAGTGTACTTCAAGAAAACTGAAGTATAAATGGAAAATCATGGAGTAACATTGTCTGAATTTTCTTCAGGGTATTCTGTGTATCTGATGTCCTACCACACAGGATAGCAGGTATGCCCAACATCACGTGTGAGACTTTCATCTGTGTATATATGGTCTATGCGAGAAAAATATAATTTACGTATCTGAAAAGCTTAGAGGCTGCCTTCTTTGTAACAGCAACCTGCTTAAACAGGCTTCTTGTCCATCTCATAGATTGTTACCTAGGTGGATCTTCTCTTGAGGATGGTTCACACAAATATCTCCATGAAGTAAAACTCAAAGGTCTGCAGACATTGCAGTTGACGTAAAAACACAATGCTGGAGAAACTCAGCAGGCCAAACAGTGTCCTTTGCATAACAAAGATAAAAATACATATCCAACGTTTTGGGGTGCTTGAGCCCTTCATCAAGGTATGGAAAAATGTTGGGAGGCGACCAAATAAAAGGGTAAGGGGAAAACCACAGATACAAAGGCAGGAGGTAATAGATGGAGTAAGGTGGGAGGGCATATCAGCAAGCAAGGGGAGGAGGGATGGCTTGGTGAATCAAGACAGAAGCCGGTGGAAACCTGACAGAGGGAAGTGAAGGGGAAGGTTAGCAAAAATGGAAAAGTTGATGTTAATGCCATATGGTTGGAGAATCCCCAGACAGAAAATTAAGTGTTGTTTCTCCAATTTATTTGGTGGTCTCGGTGTGATAGTACGTGAGGCCATGGAAAGACATGAACATGGGACTGTGACACAGAGGTGAAATGGTTGAGCACTGGGAGGTCTTTGACACTGTTGTGGACCGAGCAAAGGTACTCAGCAAATCAATTTCTCAGTTTGCTTTCAGACTCTCAGATGTAGAGAAGGCCACAAAGGATATACCAGATGAAGTAAATCAATCCTGCAGATACATAAATGAAGCGTTGCTACATTTGAAAGGCCTGTTTTGTGCCCTGGCCCATGGTGAGGGAGGAGGTGTGAGCGCAAGTGTGGCACCTCCTGCAACCACAGGGGAAAGTGTAGGGGGAGGGATGAGTGCATGAGGGAGTCATGGAATGAGCAGTCTCTACAGAAGGCAGAGAGGGGAGGAGAGGAGAAGATGTGTCTGGTAGTGGGATCCTGTTGTAAGTGCTGGAAATTTCAGAGGATAAGGTGTTGGATGCAGAGGCTGGTGGTGAGGTTGAGGAATACTGTGTTTGCTGCATCTGTGGGCAGAGTGGGCCAGTGCAGATGAGCAGGAAATTAAGGAGATGAGAGTGAGAGCTGAGTTTATATTTGTGGAGGGGAAGCTACGCTTTTGGAAGAAGGTAGATATTTCAGAAGATCAAGATCGGAAGACCTCATTTTGGGAACAGATGCAGCGAAGATAGAGAAATTGAGAGAGGGAAATAAAATCCTTACAGGGGACAGGGTGTGAGGAAGTGTAGCCAAGGTAGTTGTGGGAGTTAGAGGGTTTATAATATATGTTGGTGGAGACAGCGAGATCAAGAAAGTGGAACATGCTGTCAGAGATGGACCAGGTAAGTTTGAGATCAGTGTGGAAGTTGATGAGCTCATCATGGCTATGATGGAGTCAACAATATAGCAGAGAAAGAGTTGAGGGGCTTTTCCTGTGTAGGCATTCAACATAGATTAAAGGAAGTGAGATGAGTTAAAAGGGAAGTTGTTTAGAGTAAGGACAGATTCTACCAGATGGAAGAGGGTGGTAGTAGAGGGTGACTGTCCGGACTCTGATGTCTCCATGAGCCTTTCCACTTCCGATGCAGAAACCATTCCCTCCCCCCCCACCCCCATCTACTTGTTTAAGCTCATAAAAATTTCCCAACCTATCCAAGGAAGTACCAACCTGATCCTACCTCCTTTAACCAATGGCCATCTCCCAAACTGATTTCCCCTCCACTGATTACCAATCTCATTACTGATACCCTTCTCAACTACAGACTTCTACCTCTATCGCTAACATCTTAAGCCAAGATTTCAAATGGCACCACTCACTCCAATTTTCAAACTCTCCTGTCATATGCCAATAATGCAAATTGACCCATCTCCAACCTTAACAACTAAAGTAACACAACTACTAATCCCCCCATCCTGATAACTAAGTCCTCTCATGACTGTCACCATTTAACCCCCCCACCACACACCATCAATTGCAACTTTACTATTTGATGATGGATGCTCCTCTGGACTGTATATTCGGATTTAATGCATTAATCCTCCTCCCCAGTGGATACTGTACATGCAAGGCTAGACTTTTGAGAAATGAGAATATAGCATTATTTCCAAGAAGCATTTTTGCAAATTTCTCCTCAAAAGGTTCATCAGAAACTGATCACATTTCAAACAGTGATTGTTAAACAATTGAAATAATCCTTTCAAAGGATGAGCATACATCCAAGATATGTTACACATCCAGTAATTCCTAAAATCCTAATTGAATAGAAGTTCCAGTTCAGTTCAAAGAAGATTATGGGCAGCATGGTGTAATGGTTAGCACAACTCCTTTACAGCACCAGTGATTGGGACCAGGCTTTGAATCCCACACTGTCTGGAAGGAGTTTGAACGTTCTCCCCATGCCTGTGTTGATTTTCCCCGAGTGCTCATGTTTCCTTCCAGTGTTCGAAACATACCTGGGGTTGTAGGTTAATTGAGTATAATTGGGCAGCACAGACTAGTGGGCCAAAGTGGCCTGTTATTGAGCAGTTTTTCTTTGGCTTGGCTTCGCGGACGAAGATTTATGAAGGGGGTAAAAATTAAATTATATACAACATTCTGAAGGGCAATAGGAGACAGGCAATAAATGCTGGCCTTGTCAGCAATGAATACAGAAGAATGGCTCAGTTTTGCTAAGTTTTTTTTTCCCCCAGCTGTTCTGCCCAAAACTGGTGGTGTTTCTCAATTGTAACATTTTGGGATTCACAAGGAACCATGGACACCCTTAAAACCCTCTGGGCTAAGCATTTAGTTCTCCATTTGTGCTCCATTACAGACTCCATAACTGGTCTCTCATGTGTTCAGAAAAGGAGCAGGAATATAAATGTTACCCAACATTTGCACCTGCCTTTGCATTCTGTGCCAGGATATACCTGTTGAATGTTCATGGACTTCAATGAGAAATGAGTCTGCAAGGTTGGTCTACCAGATTCAGCTAATAAATATTCAGATGGCAGAAGAATACTACAGCTTGTACAGATTGACTTGAGTCATGAAAATCCGGCCCATTATTAATTTTTATTGTGTTCTCTTATAAACAAATTTCCATGTCCAATCTGGAATATTCTCAGAGAACATCTGACAAAAAATTTTTTTCACATAGATATTAGTTGGAATTTGGAGGGTAGTGGAGGTACATACTTCCACTTCATTTAAGAACCATCAGGACAAGGTCCACACAATGGCACACCTGGTAGAGACACTGCCTCAGAACTCCAGAGACTAAGGTGCTCTGTCTGTAGAGTTTGTGCATTCTCATTGTGACCACATGAGTTTCTTCCCCCATGCCAAAGTGAGCATGTTAGTTATCAATTAACAATTATAAGTTAATTTGTATGTATAGGTGGCTGGTAGAATCAAGGCAAGTTGATAAATATGTGGAGAGAATTTTTAAAATGTGTTTAATGTTGCATTGGAGCAAATGGTAAGTTAATGGTGCAGACCGGTGGTTTTCAAACTTTTTCTTTCCACTCAGATACCATCTTAAGTAATCCCTTACTAATCATAGAGCATCTTTGGTATAGGGATTACGTAAGGTGGTATATGAGTAGGAAGGTTGAGAACCACTGTTCTAGGCCCAATTGTTAGTGAAGTATTTTGCTTGAGAAAAATTGTCATTGGCCCATTTCCTTTAGACATATGAAACTGTGCACATAACGAGTCAATTAGGTATGAATAAAACAGTGGTTTTCAAACTTTTTCTTTCCTCTCAAATACCATCTTAAGTAATCCCTTACTAATCACAGAGGGCAAGGTGTAGTACCTGTTTAAACTCTCAATCAGGGTCACATGAAGGCATGGATTGAAATAAAACAAATTATCAATTACCAAAACTAATATTGACGCAAAATAAGCTACTCCCTTTTACAATAGACAACCTTTCCTTTAGAGAATGGGGAAAAAAAAGGGATTAAAAGAATAGAAAATTGTTTTTCAGGAAGTAGATTCTTATCCTTTGAACAAATGAGAGATAAGTACAATATAACTGGAGATACAGCGCTGGCATATTACCAACTGAGATCCTACATGAAGGATAAATTAGGAAGCAATCTGAGTTTACCAGAGGGAAGTAACCTTGAATATGTGATTACAGATACAATGTTAATCAAAAGATTTATAACAAATATGTATATTAAACTGCAAGAAAAGGAGAATGAGGAAACAAATGGTAAAACTAAACAAAAATGGGAACAAGATTTAAATATAAAGATAAAAAAGGAAACATGGGAGAAATTATGTTCTGGAACGATGAGAAATACAATAAATACGAGGCTATGTATGATACAATATAATTGGTTACACAGACTATACATTACAATATAATTCGTTACACAGACTATACATTACACCGCAAAAGTTAAATAAATGGGACCCAACAGTATCTGATCGATGTTTTCGATGTAAAAAAGAAATGGGAACAACAATTCATGCAATCTGGACATGTGAGAGAGTAGAAAAATTTTGGGATGATCTCAATCAGATATTAAATAAAATAACAGAAAACAGTATACCAAAGAATCCAGAGATCTTTCTCCTAAGTAACATAAAAAACAAAGAATTTGGAATTGATTTGGAGGATGCACAAAAAAGATTTGTTAAGATAGCCCTAGCCGTAGCAAAAAAATGTATTATGTCAACCTGGAAATTGGAAGATAATTTGAAAATACAACAATGGTATATAGAAATGAATAAATGTATTCCATTAGAAAAAATAACATATAGTTTAAGAAATAATATTGAAATATTCGAACAAGTATGGGAGCCTTACATTAAATACAATAGCGAAAACCTACCGGGGACAAACATTACCTAAGTTGATGGAAGGAGAAGGAAAGAAAAGAATGGACTCTGTAGAATTTCTGGTGTATTTTTGTTGAATGACAACATTGTCTGACTGAATTAATGCAACCTAGATTGTATACCTAAAATGGATGAGGGGGGGGGGGGGTGGGAGGGTGGCTTGGGAGGAGGGGGGGGGAGAAAAAGTCACTGTAAATGTGTGAAAAAGAAAAAGTGTATATCATGGCTATTGTGATTTATGGTGTGGAAAAAAAAAGGCATGGATTGCAGATGGTGGATGGTTTTTACTAGCGGATTCTACAAATTGGAATTTATGGTTGTAAAACTAAAGACACTGGGCAGATGTATCTGCCAATCAATGGTTATGGTTACCCATCCAGTATGGACACTGCAACTGAAGAAGGAAATGGAAAACCATTTCATTATTTTTCCTTCGTATAATCATTGGTTATGGTCTCTGCTCAAAGATGGAGCCTTCACCCAAGAGGAACAGGGGAGGCAACAACTACAATTTGGAGGATCAGAGATCATGATAAATGGAGAGACATCATCACCCATGCTGAATGGCAAACCAGCTGACTGATGAATGAATCAAAGAGCACCTATGGAGTAGGTGGTATGTGAGTGGAAATAAAAAGTTTGAAAACCACTGGTGTAGTCTAAATGGGCACTAAAGGCATGTTTCTTCTCCGTTGCTCTATGAAACCCAAGCATAGAAGGCTATGGATTAGTGCTGGTGAACAAGATAAGTACAAATGAGTACTCTTACAAGCCCAAAGGATCCGAAAACCCAGCAGCAATAGACATTCATCAAGTCAAGTAGTTAACTTAAACAAAAGTTATTTTTAATTATCTTTAAACATAAAAACAGAATCAAACTTTAACTTATCTCTAATTACTTAACTAGCCCAAATTAACCCCCTTCTAATTCTAAGTGTACATGTATGATGTGTGTGTAAATTTAAGAAAAGTTCTTTGATTCACAGTTCAATCTCACTTCTTCTTCCAAGTTCTCTGGTTGCAGGCAATTCTTATATTGTGCACAGAATTTAACATGTATAAAGTTCACCAGGCTTTGGTGCTTGATAGGTAAATGTTTACTGCTTAGAAAGGTTCTTGTAGGTTTGCAGAGAGAGATATTTGTTGTTCCAGGATGTCCACAACTGAGGTACCACCATTAGACACCTCAATGTCTTGCCAATGAAACTTACCCCATCAGGGTTTTCCAGATGGTAACCTCTTTTTTTCAGGCTATCACAGAGTTTCTTTCTGTTCCACTTATTCCACGAGAAACATCAGATAGATAGCACTTCCAGCCATCCACTGCTCTGGAGCTTTCGGTTTCAACAAGCTTCCTGGCTTGAACTGTTCAGCTGCTTTCAGTGTCACACATACACTAGCTGAGAGAGCTTGTTGAGCTTCCTTCCCTCTCTCCCTCTCTCCCTCTCTCCCTCTCTCCCTCTCTCCCTCTCTCCCTCTCTCCCTCTCTCCCTCTCTCCCTCTCTCCCTCTCTCCCTCTCTCCCTCTCTCCCTCTCTCCCTCTCTCCCTCTCTCCCTCTCTCCCTCTCCCTCCCTCCCCAACTGCCAGGAAGCCCACATGACTCTGTCACTTGCAAAACCCCCCTCCTTCTTCAGCAAACAAGAGATATATTTCTGCTCCCATCTGTTGTCTTAGATAAACAAAACCCAGGAGTGACATTTCTGTGAGCACTCTATAGGTACTTGCAAAAAGCCAGTTCGTCTCCACCAAGACAATGGTCTATTAATTTCATGATGTCATTTCAATTAGCACCTACTTGTGAAATGTGCATAGCATTCTCCATAGTTTTTACATTGTTTCTGAATATGAATTCTTTAATATTTCAAATAAGATCTGCTTTAAAATGTGTATATGTATGTAACCCACCAATCTTACCAAATTCCTCCCAATATTTATCCATTACAGTACAATGATCATGGTAAAATCAAAGATTCTCATTCTGTGTTGTATGACTGAATTGTCACAGCCTCCCAGTCCGTGGCACCCCTAAGAAAGTTGCTTATAGACTTCTTTTAATCTGAAGTAATTTGCCACTTTAACCAAGACCTTACTGTCTCTGATCTGCTTTAAATTCAATTTCCCTTGCATAGCAATTGCAGACCAATTTTGTCCATCCAAGGAGCAGGACGCTCCTTTCCTTGTAGTCTTAACCAGTGTAATCACTGAGGAAATTGAAACAAGATACTCCCTGTAATGTCAACATATACACTTTGACCTATGGGAACAACTTATGGTTCTTCGCAAATCATGGTTTAAAAGTTTTAGACAATTTAGAGGTGTTAAAATTAATGACATAATTTATAAACTGCATAAAACTGCTCATTGGAGTAATAAGCACTCACAATTATTACAGCCGATTAAGTTGCAATTTAAATAATGAGGCCTGATGTGTTTAAGGTATGTTCAATAAATAAGCTTTGGAATTTTATATCTGATGGAGTAACATTTCTCAGGCAAGTTTTTACAATTCTGCATTTAGCTTTGAGTATGACTGAGAGAAGATATGATCTAATTTGTACATAAATAGCAGATTGCTGTATTCCTGCAACATAACCCACCTCACTTGGTGATTTTTAGACTAGGAAAACAGATGGTGCATTTGTGTGCTTTGGATGCAGGGTGAAAATGGTGAAGGATAGCTTCCAATTCTGTGCAAGTTGCCACAGTGCCCGGAGCACAACACTGTGTTGTCAATTCCAACCAAGCTGCCGGTTAGTCAGCACATCGTCTCGCAGCTGACTACACATTCTTCACAGTGAGAGTTTAAAAAAAAATCAATACAAGCTTGCAGCATTTGTTACAAAGTATTTTTTTTTGTAATCATTATAGTTTTCATCAGAAATTGGTATATGAATTGCAGTAGGAGATTTAATCAATTTGCCCATTTGTGATCCTGTGTATTCACTTCCATCTTCAATGCTTGATAAGATTTGATTTTCCCATTCTCTTCCTGCAACACACACTGTTCCAGGATTTTAATTAAAGCCTACATGTTCAGATGTAGAAAATTCATTTATATTTGTGAAGATAGCATGTGCTGTTGTTTCAAATGATTGTAATCTTCTTCCTTTCGACATCTTGCACAGCCACTTACTGAAATCATTCATGTCTTGGAATTGGACTCAGATTAGGTGTGCATCTGACTAAAATCAACTGCAAGTAGAGATCCTTAATCTTTTCAGCAATGAAATGTTGTCCAGACAGAAATATATTCATTCCATTTCTTTTATTCAATGGTCTCTTTAGAGGTGGAAAGGAAGCCTGATGTAGGTTGCAACAGTTAATTGTATCCTGTTTCTTTCATATCTCATCAGTAAAAAGGGGAGATCAAGTTCTTGGTTACCAAGATAAAGCAGATATTCACTACCATAATCAGCTGTTTACAGGTTCAATTGAAATGAAGTAGATTCTTTCTACTGACTAATGGAAACAAACTGATAACTATAAGATAACTTGCTGCTTTTTTTATCTCATGAAAATAACATAAAGCAAACACTATTTAATTTTATTTCATATAAATGAAGTGGAAATCTTATTGCTTCTCTACACCAGTGGTTTTCAAACATTTTTTTTTTCCCAGTCACATACCACCTTAAGTAATCTGTATGGTTTAAGTGCTCTGTGATCATTAGGGATTATTTAAGGTTGTATGTGAGTGGAAAGAAAAAAAGTTTGAAAAACCTCTGTTCTACATGATCAATATATGATAATTAAAACCCATTATACTTAATGTGATGCTGGAAGGATTTTTCCTCCTGCAATCTTCATCCTTATTTCTCATCCCCTTGATAGAATATTAACTACAAAATATCCTCACTATTCACTTACATAGCATGCATGGATCTATGTTCTTGCTAAGTCAGATTTAAGATCAAGAACATCAGAAGTCAGGAGTGTGGCTAGTGCTAGGATCCAGAAAATGAGATGGATATATGATCAGAGCTGGGTCAGGACTATTTGCCATGGTTAAGAACATGGATAGGTCTATAACTTGAGCTGAAGCTCAGAAGATGAAATTCATATGGAGGTTCTTGCATGCTGAATGTCTACACAACCAGACTGTTGCTGCCAGCATGCTTCATGGTATCTATGGTTCTTTATTACCTGTGGCAAGCCCATGCCCTATCCCTCATAATCAGCAAGGACTGAGTTTATTTGCTTATTTTGACTTTAAATATTGAAGCAACCTCTATCCTCAAAGACCCCACCTCCCAAGCCATTCCCTCTTCACTCTGCTACCATTGGGGGAAAAATGTGCAGAAGCTTGAAGATAAGCACTCATCAGCAAGAACACCATCTTCCCCTCTGCCAGTAGATTTCCAAATGACTTTGTCATTTTCTTTATCTGGCACTATTTCTATTTAATTTGTAAGATGGTTTATACAAATGTTTGCACTGAGATGCTGCCACAAAACAACAAGTTTGGTGACTTGTTCATGACAATAAATTCTGAATATCCAAGGCCTGGAGTTGCTTAATTTTTAGATATACAACATAGTAACAAGCCAATTAAACCCAATTAACCTAAACCTCTGGTACATTTCGAACAATTGGAGGAAACTGGAGTCTCAGTGAAAACCCACTCAGACGTGGGGAGAAAGTACAAACACCTTACAGACAGTCCTGATCGCTGGCTCTATAAAAATGTTGTGCTAACTACTACACCAACTGTGCTGCCCTAATAAATGTTATTCTTAAAAAGATTTATGCCTCAAAATTTTGAAAAACGTGATGAGCAATTGAAGAGGTTGCAAGTTTTTTTTAAAATCACATTTTTGACTAAAGTAATATGGTAGCTTTGATTTAACTATACAGAGGCCCAACAGAGGGGATTGGTAATGGCTGCTGGCAGTTTTATTGTGCCATGTGCTTTCGAGCCTACAGTATCAGTTACTCCTTAGTCACTGTTAGGCACTTAATCATCCACCCTTGCAGTTCTGTCGGCCATGTCTACTTTGGGGGAAAGGAGGATCATTGAAAAGGCAATATGCATTTCAACTGAGCACACTGACAATAAATGTGACATCTGAAATCTGATGCTGCTTGATTTTATTATGGACAACATGATCCCCTGATTTACCATTGAAAGTCTCAGAATTAGGGGTTCAGATGTGTTAACTGTCCCAAATGCTAAATTCAGAGTGTTACTGGCCCCTCCCATGTCTTTGACTGAATCCCAATCTGTTAATGTGCCTGCTTTGAGTACCTGTTTACTCACTTGTCCATCTGCACCAAATACATCACAGTCTCATCAGGTCACTGCCCTGCGCTAAATGCTTCCTGCACAAGCAGCTCATGCCGTCTGTCGGCATCATGTGAGCTGAATAAGTGTTACTCCTCACTGATGGCAATGTTACATTACTGGGCCCAATCAATCTCAGATTCATCTAAGGTATGGGTTGAGGGTTGGAATCAGGGCCTGACTTTGCAATCATTATTGTTTCCAACTCTCAGTTCAAATTGATGGAAACTCGATTGACGAGCATCATGTTTACATAACCAAATCACAATGAAAAATCTGGGATATTCATTCAGGCTCCTCTAAGCATCTGTTGTGGAACATGCAGAGGAATTTAGCATTTGGGACAGTTAACACATCTGAACCCGTAATTCTGAGACTTTGAATGGTAAATCAGGGAATCATGCTGTCCATAATAAAATCAAGCAGCATCAGATTTCAGATGTCACATTTATTGTCAGTGTACATGCATGTCATCACATACAGCTTGAGATTCTTTTCCCTACAGGCCAGGCAGAATTACCGATTATTGACAGTCCAAAAATAAACGTTGAGAACCACTACTCTACACAGATACCTATAGTGCAGTTCAAATCAATGGATGGAAAACAAGCAGCTTCCCTGTCAAGTTAGTCCCCATCACTGCTCAATATTCCCTTTAAAAAAAAAATTGGTTCATCAATCTGGAAGGATGCAGCCAAGGAGTACAATAGAGTCAACACCCCAGTTTCAGGAACCTCATTAATTATGTTGTAGCAGGAACACATGTAATAGAAAATTGGATTTATTCTTAACTAAATTACAATTATAGGATGCAGCCATCGATGTACAGAAACTTAGACATTGTTAACTAATTTATACTCACAGGTAATTAAGCATCTTATTCTAGAACCAAATTTTAACTTGCCAGAAATTAGATCTTTGTAACTCCCATACTTGGTTTTACTCTTAATCAAGTTTTGGTTACCATTTCCATTAAGAGTATAAAACCTGCATTAAAATTATGCTTAGGATATCAGCTTTGACATGTGTCCTGATGTGCAACAATTTTCATAAATTACTTGTTGTTTTGATCACCAGCTTAATGCAGTCTAATTTTTTTTTAATAATGAGCAATCCTCATACAAAACCAGAAAAAAACATTCTTAAATATTTGTAAGCATTTCAAGATGAATTTGGATCTAAATTTTCCTTTGTAGACTAATGGTAAGGAATGCATTCATTGTCTTTCGAATATATCATTTGAAAATGGCATCCAACCACCCAGTCAACTGCTCTCAGCTCACTCCTCGCAGGCTTTGAATGGTCTGTTAAAGGAAATGACAGTAGCTTCATTTAAAATCATGCAACTGCAGTGTCTGCGCCCTAAATGGCGGCACCTCTGATCGGCAGCAGCCACGAGGAGTTGGAGAGTCCAGAGGAGCAGAGGACTGTCACAGGGTACCTGAAAATGGGGAAAGAATCCCTCTGTCTGAGAAGGGGAAGCAGAGAAGATGACCCACAGGATGGTTACCACTGAGGCAGACCAGTGAGGGGGCTCTGCAGCTGAAAAACACACGCATGGGGTGGGCTGCTGGCAACTCAAGGCTAAGAACCCACCGAGGCTGTGGGCTGTTAGAGTCTGCTGTCAGGAGACTCATGCCGGGCTGTGGACTGCTGGAGAATGGCTCATAACTGGCTGAAGGGGAACCAGGTATCGTAAACAGGATGAGAGAGAATGCCAAAGGCACTCTAAGGTTCCTCATGGTGTCGAAGGTTTGGACCTGGAGCTTGGGTCGCAAATGGTTTGAACTGGATTGCAGAGACTGCAGAAGTGCTGGAGGTGAAACTATGGACACTCAGTGACTCTGGGGGGAACTCTCTATTTTTTCTCTTTCTCTAAATGCTTCAGCCAATTTCTTCCGATGGCAAATCTGTCTGTCTTACAGCAGACAAAAGCAATTTCATGCAAATTGACACTGTTTTATTACAATAACAGTAAATTGAATCTTGAATCTGTGAAAGCACCTTCATTTAAGTGTGAAAATTTTTTGGAGATAAAACTGAAACATTTAAATAGGAAAATTGTTTGGTAATGACCCTTACATTTGGTAACATTTATCTTCCATCTCCACAGTTTAAAAAAAAAATCAAAATCTGAATCAATGCATCAGAACAGAATCTTACATTTAAAAAAAATATTTAAATTTCATACATAAATGAATATTCAAATACAAAAGTGTCCTTCAGTTTTATATAAACACTCATAATACATAGTACATATTTCCCCCTTTACTTCCCAAACCTTCCCCCCTAAATAATGAGCCCAAAGGATAGAAAAAAAAGTTAAAAAAAAAGACTAGAAGTAAGTAAAGGAGAAAAGAATATCTGATTATGACAACTTACAAAAAACAAATTATTTTTGCCTTTAACCTGAAATATATATATGATCAGGAAGGAGTTGAGAAGGGTTGCAGCTCTGGGAATCTTTCATAATGTAATATCTACCATACATAAATAGGGGCACCAATTTAAAAAAAAAATATATCATACCTATTTCTCAAATGATATATACTTTTTTTCAAGAGATATGCAAGAATCTTCCATTATTGACTATATTAATTTATTATTGAAAGAACTCATTGGCTACTTTATTTGAGTTTAGAGCAACTAATATCTTCATTGATGGCACTTTCCGTGTTTGTATAAGCATTGAAAGAAAAACTGCAGAAACACTGATTGTTTGATTTGTTTATCTTTCCACTGATGCTGCCTGATTTGCTAATTTTTTTACAGCAGTGTCTGCTTGTTCCATGTTTACATCTTCCTCTGGTTGAAGTCTGCTCTCTTCCTTTGAAACTGGCAGACTGCTTCATACAACAATGTGGATCCTTTCCAATGGTTCTTAATTGTTCCATTTCATTATTTAAGCTAGTTTCTTTCAATTCTTATCTATCTTTTGTTGTGCAAAAAGTGATTAAACATCAAGTATCATCTCAGTTTCAGTTTTCAAACAATACTGACTATAAATCTAATAATGTACAAAGCAATAAAATGAAAGTGCAGTGCAGTATAGTTAAACAATAAAAATGAAAATTGAAGTGGAATTTGGGAATTTTAATTATGTTTACATATTCTGGAACATTCTACAGAATTTGCATCCTGTGCAAATGCATCACCACTTAGTTTGGAAGCTGTACCACCTAAGACTACAAGACCCTACACAGGAGAGTGAGGTCAGCGGAAAAGATCATTGGGGGCTCTCTTCCTACCATGAAGGACATCTACAACACTTGATGCAGGCAAAAGGCAATAAACATTGTGAAGGATTCCACATGCCCCTTGTAAACTGTTCTCCCTTCTGCCATTTTGTTGGAGGTAGTGTAGCACTCAGGCCCTTAGTCCAGATTGGGTAACAGCTTTTTCTCCAAGCCATCAGACGCCTGAACTCCCAGAATATTTGTGGATAGGACACCATGGACTGTTACTGTAAACGTCTTAATATTTTCATGTGCTCAACTTCTATTCTAACTTATATTGATGTAAATATGCTCTGTGGTTCTGGAGAAACGCTATCTTGTCTTTACCATGTGAGGATGGTATAAATGATAAATAAGTGACTTGACTTGATATCATCTTATTTTTATTTGCATGAAGATTAATGTCATAGCAAGAAATACAGAGGGGTATATGCAGGTTCAAGAAGTGTCAGGTGATCATCTGGGAATACAAGGTTCTTGGATCTGTGGAAGACTTGCTGTGCATTTTGAATGACTGAAATATGCTGTGCAAAGCGAATGCTAAATAAATTATAATCCTTGCCATCTGGCTCAAGCTGCTACTGATACACCACATCCCTAGTTAATGACTGGTTGAGATATCATTTTACAGCCGGTGCCAAGTGGCAACTAATTGAAAATGTTAATTGGTGTGCAAAACAAATAAATGGAAAGTGGAAAGCAGTGCAGGACAGAAACACTTCTCTGTTGAAAAGGGCTGTATGTTCTTCTTTTGGTGGAGTATGTAACAAGGGTGATGGCAGTGTGAATCAACATTTGACAGTGGCCATGAACACTTGTTTGCTTTCAGTGATCGATCAATGCTACAGCCTGGGGTTTCTCCTAGGCATCTTGACGTTGGCCAAACCACAAAAGATGGAAGAATTCCAAATGCAAATCATGTCAAGCAAAAAATCTAATTTCCTCCCTCTTTTGTGCAAGTGAAAAGTTGCTGCCTGAGAAGATGATATTACATGCAGTCTTGGCCACTGTTAATCAATGAATTATAATTGTGAATTTCACTAGCTCCACACAATTGTTGTTCTCCAAAGATGTCATTATTCCTTTTTTTATTGACCAAGAAATTAGTAAATGGTTCTGCTATATTGAAGAACACAAAAAAATGGCAGATGCTTGGATCTTAAGCAAACAAAGAACAGCTGGAGGAACTCACCAGCTCAGACAATTTCCATGGGTAGAACGTGTTAGTCAATATTTTGGGTCTGAACTCTTTACCCATTGCATTGCATGTCTTGTCCTCTCATCCATAGATTCTCAAGGTTGGACTAACACCCCAGCAGTGGGGTGTGGGAATATTTTGGTGGGATGTGGGGCTTAAGAATATTTTAGTGGGGCAAAAGAATATTTTGGGAAATAATTAAAAAGTTGGTTTGAAAAAATAAACTTGTTATGTTGGTGTGAAAGATGTGACTTGGCAAAACTATCAGTACCACATTATTGTGGTAACTTCCAAGTAAAATCACATTGTTCTTTTTATTTTCATTACCTATATTTTGCTCCTCTGATGTTTCTCCCATGTTTTTCTTATTTTAACTGTTGTTATCCTTGGTTAAAATTATAATTATATTTCTTTCTGACAATATTTTAACATCCATTCCAAATTATCTCATTGGCATCGAGGTTTCCAAATTATTTCAACAATCATGTCTCCGTCTATACCCCTTTACTTTATCAGTTCAGTAGTGAGTGAGACCTGCATCTGTCTGTATCTTGGTACAGTAGTGTATTGCTGGGGGGGAGGGGGGGGGTGGGGGGGGGGGAGGGTAGGGAGAAATGCTAAAATCGGAAAAAATATAGGGACCCCAGAAAGTAAAGCACAAGGTTAGCACAGATTTGATGCACTCTGTTAGAAAAAAATGTCAGAAACCACACTAGTTTTATTTCCAATTTTTTTAAAGAGTCAGTATTTTTCCTTTGATTTGATCTTTACTTATATTACATTTTTCATTTCTAAGACGTAATAAAATATTGATTAATCTGTTCCAGGGTGCTCGTGCTGTTGTATTAATCTGTTTCAGGGAGTTCGTGCTGTTGTATATTCAAAATGAGCAGACCAAGCAAGCAAATGTTTGTCAATATTCAGTGGAGGCCTTGAAGTTCAGCTTTATAATCTGCTGAATATGATGAACGTGCACCTTTTTGCCTATTTTGCCAACATACTTTGACAAATGAAACAATGAAAGCAGGCTGTCTGGGAGCTCATTTGGGGATAAAACATCCTAACCATGTCAATTCAAAATTGGAATATTTTAAATCACTGAAAAATAAGTTTGAAAATAAATCAAAAATTACTTCATTATTTGCTGTGCAAACTACAGCCTTGAATCGTACCCTTGAAGCTAGCTATGAAATTTCTCGGTTGATAACAAAACATGGGAAGAATCATACGATTGGGGAGGAACTGATTGAACCTGCAATATTATTGTTTCTCAAAACATTTCTGCAAAAGGATGACAAAGATATTCGAGCAACGCCATTGAGTAATAGTACTGTCTGCAACAGAATAGATGACATGGGTCAAGATGTTGAAAAACAGCTTATTGAGAAGTTAAAATCACAAAAGTTGTCAATACAACTGGATGAATCTACCGTACGGGACAGTGAGGCTCTGTTATTGGCATACGTGAGATAAATTGATCAGGAAGTGTTTCAAGAAGAGATGTTGTTTTCTGGATCATTAGAAACAACGATTACTGCAGTTGATATCTACTTCAAGCTCAAAATGTATTTGGATGAAAATTAAATAGCAAAAGGAAACATTGCATCTTGTGCTGTAGATGGTGCACTTGCTATGATGGGTAAAAAAACAGGATGTTTAAAATTAATGAAAATCCCAACATGTTATTTGTCCATTTTATTACCCACTGGGAAAATTTAGTTGCCAAGAAAGTTTCCCCTGTTCTACACAAGATACTTCATTCTGTGATCAAGTGTATCAATGCCATCAAAGCTAATGCCAAATGTGTATGTCTGTTTAAGCAATTTGTGTCGATAAAAATGCAGAACATGTAAGATTATTTCTTCACACTAAAGTAAGGTGGTTGTCAAAGGGAAACTGCTTCAAAAGGATTATGGAACTGTTTGATCACCTTAGCGAGTTTTTGAAGGACAAACCTGAAATGAAGCTCTTGCTAACCACAGATGGCAATGCTTATATGAGTTACTTGATGGACATTTTTGAGAAACCAAGTACATTGAACAAGCAACTCCAAGTAGCAAATATGATGCAAAAGCAAAGGTATTTGGATTCACGACACATTTAGAATTATGCCAAAGGAATATTTCTGCAAGAAATATCAGTCAATTCTATTGGATGAATAAGTGTGAGGTAACTAATGCTGCTATAAACATCATTGTTGACCATTTGAAAATGTTGGTTACTGACTTCAATGATAGATTTTGTGATTTAAAGGCAATGGATTTTCTTCTTGATTAACTCAGCCATTGCTGGTGGACTTATCTGAAGTTCCAGTGCAATACCAAGAGGAGTTATCTGAGTTGCAACATAATGGATCTGTGAAAACTCTATTTAAAGTGAAAGGAACCATGATGTGGCTGTGTAATAAGATTGTAAAGAAATACCCAAACTCGACTACGTTAGCAAGGAAGCTATTGATACATTTTCCCTCATCTAATTTAGCAGAATGTGGCTTCAGTGCCATTAATGATTTGGTACAAGCTAAGAGAAACCGACTGGAAATTACGAAACGTAGAGAATTATGGTTGAAACTAATAAAATTAGTCCCACAAATCAAAAAATCTGTAGCCAGTGTCAGGGGCAAGGTTCCCACTGAAGTGATCACAATTGTTGAATGTGTGTTTGAGATGGTTGATATATTTAAGTAGTAGTTGAATATGAAATATGTGTTCCAGTGTATTCCTGCCTGAAATAGACTTGCAGTAAATTATTTAATTAAAACTTCTTAATAAATAATTTTTGGATTAATGTTGGAGCATCTGTTTTTTTTTAATTAAAATGGGTCCTAGGGCAAAGAAGGTTGAGAACCATTGTTCTAATCTATTTGAATGTATGAATGAGAATTTACTGTCATGCCCTTACATACAATGTATAGATACAATGGAAGTCTTATGCTGCAGCTTCTCAGATACATAAAACACACTAACAATTTAAATATGAATGATACATAAGATGTAACAAAGAGAAAAAAATAAAACATAGAAAGTGAAAATAAAATAAATAATAAATATTCATTGACAACATTAAATTAAGAGCCTGTTTTCTTCTCATTTGATCCAAAATCATGTTGCGTCAGTAGTGCAGACAATTCTTTGGTGGCCTTGGAGTAGTGTTATGGTTTGAATAATGTGGAACTGGCTCTAAAGGATGTCAGAGTCAAAGGGTAGTAGAGGGATCGAGCTCCCATTGCTACACAAATGCTCTACATGATATGTGAGTCAAAGAGCCTCTGACAATCAAGTCAAACTCCTGGCCTTCACATGTGGCATAGTTCTTATGCCCAGCACAGCTGTTCTCATTGACAGCAGAAGGGGCAAAGGTGGGCCACAGGTGCCTTGATATTAGTTGCTCCAGGTAGATGGAGCTCATTAACCATGCATAGTATCAGTCTAGGAGAGGAAAAATGTCAATTTCCAACCTCCACTGCCTTGTGGCTATACCCACTCATGAGAAAGATTTTGGAAGTAAACCCTGAGGAAAAATCTAGAGTCAGAGTTCTGAAGTGGTTAACTGCTGTGCAGAATTCCTATGATGGTGCTGGCATCAAATTGTATTGACTTTTGACGTTCCTTTGGACCTATCGTTAACATTGAGGGGGGAGGGGAAGGTCCCACGGTATGGACAACAGAATGATCTCCACATCAACTCTGCCCTGGCTTTACCTATGGTCAATCACAAAGGATGGAGTCCATTGATGGAGGGAAAATTCAAGAGCTCAGTCTCTATGAAAAAAAAATACTGCTCTAGAACCTGAAGGTGCTGGACTTCAGGCTTCTGTACCTTGCACCTAAAGCGTGTGGTGAGAAGAAATCTTTCATGATGTTTGAAGTCATTTGAAATCAGATTGTACACAGCTGGTGGAAATAATACTCCAATGTTGTTTAAATAGCACAATTAAAGACTTAAAATAATGCAATACATTTATGTCATTTCAATGAATTCTAATTACATCTAATTAGACCAGCCAATGAAACATAATTAGCATTGACCGGAACGTAGAGTTACATACATCACAATAAACCCATACAATTAAAACCACATTATACTGAAATAATTTTTTTTTTTTTTTAAATTACTGATTCTAAAATATAAGTACAACACTGTTCAACACCATGAATTGGTATTTAACATTATCATTGCTTCATGAAAAAAAGCTCTTTTTATGTCTCGGAAATCTCGAGCGAAGGCTCCTATAGCGTCTGTCTGATGGTAGGAGAGTAAATCGTTCATGGTTAGGGTGTGTTACATCTTTAATGATGTTCCTCACCCTGTCTAAACATCATCCCCTAGAGAGAGATTCGATGGTGGGCAATTGCATTCTAACAATCCATTGAGCAGTTTTCATTACCCACTGGAGTGCCATCCCATCTTGTGCAGAACAATTCCCGTTCCACGATGAAGTACTGTAAGTTAGCACACTCTCATTAGTACATCTATAGAGTAGTACCTAGAAGTTCATTTGTTCCCTCATGGCCACTCCTCTAGTGAATGGAACAGAGGTGCAACAGGTCTAACTTGGTTTTGAGACTTACATTTAAATGAAGAAATCTTATCCTTCCAGCAGCTTCTCACCTATTATTCATTACATTTGCCTTTACCAGGTGGATCTGATGAAGCCACACAGCCAAAGGCAGGTGATCTGATCAGAACATTTCTCAAGAAAATCTTCGACTGTGCTTGAAAAAATATTTTTGGAAGCCTGATTGTTCTTAGGATTTTTGCTTCTGAGTTTGGCGGTTATAACTTTAAGTCTACCTCCTGTACCTATGCAGAAGTTAAGAATTCAATGGAACTCCACTGAAGGAGTGAATCAATACTTTCAATCAGGACACAAAACTGAAGGCCTGTCTGCTCTCCCTATTAATCTAAATATATAATTTAAAGAAGGAGAAAAGAGTTCTGCCAATGGCATAGCCAATATTTAGCTCTCATGCAAGATAACCATATAAAAGATTGCTTAGTCAATACCTATTGATACTTGAATTTTATTTTCCTTGGCATCCAGCTATTTTCATTTCCGTCCACTTTGTGATGACTATATATTTCTGGCCGTGATGCATTGTTAATTCCACAATGGTCATGGATTCACAATGCTCAAATAATCATCCACCATTTCTACGTTGCCCAATACTCCTGCTTTGAGTGCAGGAAAGTTTTCCTTGATCAAAAATGAGAAGGGGTAAATAAAACACAGCAGAGATTGAACAAGGCAAGAGAGTCACATAGAAATCTTGGGGAGCAGAGAAGAACTTGCTCAGATTTGACATTCCTGGAAGGTATTTCAACAAATACGTGAAAATCAAATAAAAACTGCCAATGCTGTAAATCTAAAACAGAAATTAAAAATGCTGGAAATATTCTCAGGTTAGGCTGCCTGGAATAGATGAATGTCTCCAAACTAAAACAATGACACTTTCTCTTCCCCAGATGCACCTTGCCCTTCTGTATATTTCCAGCTATTTCTGTTTTCTGTATTTTGCACTTTATTTATTTCCATTTCTCCTTTGCAGTTATTACTATTTAAGTAAATCATTCACTGGAGTAAATTTACTTACTGGTTCTGCATGCAAATACACAAAAAAATATTAGTCTCAAATGCTTAAGACAAAATTATTTACTTACGTTTGAAAATACAAAATGTTCAGCAACTTGTCCCTTGTGTAAATTATGACTTAAAAGTGTCACAATTCCTTTGAGATTGTATTATTGGAAATTTTCAAGTCATGTGTTTATTCCTCAAGGTAGTATCAATGTCAAACAAACTTGAATAGAATTAGGCTGTATGGATGAGATAAGACAATTTTCCAAATGTTTTTCCAAGTAAGGTATCTGTTTGTTAGCATATATAACTTCTCAAGATTAGAGAATATCTTTGCATTAACCTTTCCAAAATGCTTAATGTTCAAGAATCTTTATTCACTTTTCTCTCTCCCTTTCATATGTCAGTTGATTCCTCTATGATCTGCCCTATGGCATCAGAAAAATAAACACAGTAGTGTTTTTCACACCACAGGCGAGTGGTGAAATTCCCAGGAATTCAAGAACTCCCAGGCCTTTCATATGGCAGTCCAAATTCACAGGAATTTGCCATCCCTGGAAATTTAGGGGGGTCCCGCCCCCAAACCGATGATGTGTTATGCCCTCACGAGAGAGACAGTAAATTCACCCTCCATTCATCCGTCTGACCATTCCTCTCCTGCCCACTTGCTCCTTCCCTCCCCCCACCCGGCTGCACGTCACCTGTCCACCCGCCCTACCCTGTGCTTCGGCACATTGCGACAGCAGCACAATGTGGGATGAATGGCAAACTTTGTTTCCCATAATCCCTCACGCAGCTGCAACCGATCTGGGAAATCCAGCTGCGTGAGGGATATGATTAACGAGGACAGCCATTCATCCCACATCGTGCTGCTGCAACAATGGGCCGAAGCAGCCCGCCGTTGTCAAGAGGTATGTATCTTTTAATTTTAATGCCTATGTGACGCAGGACGCAAGTGCTGATGTCACAAGTCTTCCCCTGCTCAGCCATTTGCCTTTTCACATTGCAGGGAAAGGGTAATTGGAAAAAATCCTGAGGCCGCAGACCTACCTAAAATTCCTTTTCATACTGCAGGTTCATGGGAGGGTTTGCAGGAAAATTTCCCAGCAAACTTCATTTAACACTGCAATGTGGAAAAAGCCCAAGAATTCTATGTTAATATGAAATGCCCTAGGTATTCAATAGAAGAGCCTCAACCCTCTTGTTTTCTTTTAAGTTTAGCTGTTGTGTGAGCAAACTGACAGTGAATTTCATTCATATATAGAAAAATTAATTGATCTATCCAAAGTGCTTGCATGGAATATCAGTGTTGTTAACAGCATGGTTTACTTCTTGTGTGGAGAAGCTTGTGCATTAGTGATAAGAGGCTTATCAGTGGTTAATTCAGGATTACTGAAATGGGGTTTAAGCTATGTCAAAGTAAGTGGCATGCCAATTTGGATATACACATAAACATAGTTTATTTTTAACTTTTGCCTCTAAGCTCATCAGTATGGAGAAAAGTCATGGAATTAATTCAGGCTGTCTAGATGTGAAATTTAAATTTTTATCAAATGTAATTAATCCAATTTTTTTGTTTAATAATATTTGTTGAGGCCATTGTGTTAATAAATGCTGGCAGCTCCATGCTGACTTGCAAGCATTTTCCAATGTAAGTCGAAGAAAGTTCAGGATTTATGCACCTGTGAATCCAAAGGCAGAGGTTCCAAACTTACTAACCGATTCTTGTGGTTCAAAGGTGAAGCAGAAATCAGCTGAAGTTTCACAGCACTGGGCTCTGCACCAGGCCAGCATGGACACAGGGCTGTGGGGAAAAAGTTACATTGCTTTAAACATTACTTTTGTTTACTGCAGGCACTCAAAAACAATCCAAAAGTTTGTCAACTTTGACAATGTGGGAACTTATTGGAGAGGTGGAGGGTAAATTCATGTTCTGTCAGTTATATTCTCAGCAATATATCATGGAAAATTGATCAAGATACACCAACCATGAGTCTTATTTACCCATGCTCTTGTCCAGCATGTCTGACTTTTTTCAGTAGTATACGTGGACTCAGAAATCATCCGGGTAAATGTATTTCATTGTTTATGAGAAGTAACATTGCTCAAACATTGCTCATATGAGCCCCTTGCTCATATGATACACCCTTGTCAAGACTACTTATTGTCATGGAGGCTCTGTACATGGCTTCATGAATGCTGTGAAAGTATTGATGGAGAGGAAAATTTGTTTCACCTTATAGAGTTGCACATCATAAACTGTAGAAAATTTACACCACAATACAATGATGAAGTTAAATGACCAAACTTACGAAAGTTGAATGTCAAGCACACCAATTCATGTTCATTTTGAGTTTTGCTCCAAATGGGCCACCTGACATGTTTGATTAAGTTATAGTTAGGAATTATAGGATCCAACTCGAGTGTTTAACTGAACTGATTTATCACAGCTTACAAACAAATAAAGAATGGACTCATTAGTTTCTTACAGCACACTATGAAGTTGACTTCCCTTGTTATTCACTAGACACAACATTGGTTTCTTGAACTACCCAAACACCACCCAGCCAAACCGCTCTGACCTTCTCACTGGCTCACTGCCACACGGGTGATCTTGATGCTTTACACTCCTCCTCCTGCATCTGAGATCCCTCACTCATATACTGGCGCTTAGCATGCATGCATGACCTCATATGATACAGGCAATGCATGGTCCAGTTGACAAGGGTCCTCTGATTCTGGCAGAACAGGAGCGTTGATATTCGTTGGCTTCAACCTGTTGCTGGTGTCAGCTTTTCTATTCCTGTTGATCACTAAAGTCTGTGAATGGCGTCGTAAGACCTGAAAAAGATAACCACAAACAGGCTGAAGTGGTTTGCAAACAGCATCCTGCCAAAAGAACACACAAGTACAGCATTGTAAATCATGCCTCACAGGAGTAGGTTGGAGTAATCTCATGTTTTCCAGAAGACGATCAATATAGAATGTTGTGTTTGGACTTGGATTCACAAAATCACCTGGAAAGGTTAACGTAGTGCCATGTACTAGCTCTACTGCTGAGCATCCAAGATTTGACTTAATAGCGGTATGCACTCCAAGGAGAACCATGGGCAAATGTTCACTCCACATAGATGCATCACCACCTACTCTTAATACTCCCTTCATTTGTCACTGGAAATGCTCAACAATGTCATTGGTCTGTGGATGGTAAGCCTTTCTTTGTCTTCTGACTTGTCACACTAAAGGCAGTAAAGCGCGCTTTGAGGATTGTTAACCATGCTGGTGCATTATTAATAAAAATGGTCGTGGAGGGGGGAAATCTCCAGTTTGACCTCCCAACTGCTCCTGTAAGGGGTTTATCCTCATCACTTTCCATTTTAAATGAGAAGATAGTGAACTCATGGGGTCACAACTAGAAATGGCACTGATTTACCACAGCTTATAAGCAAAAAAAAATTCATTTCTTTCAGCACACCCTGAAGATGATTTTCTTCATTGTTCTCTAGACACAACACTGTATTCTTCAACTCCCCAAACACCACCCTGTCAAACTCCTCTGGCCTTCTTATTGGCTCAATGCCACACAGGTGATCCTGACGCTCTCACTCTCCCCCTACGTCTGAGATTCATCACCCGTGCACTGACTGTTAACACACTCGCACATCTGTGTTATTACTTCCTCACATCAAATTGCTTATGTCATGAGCAGCGACTGCCACCAATCCTGATGAGGTTAAGTATGTGACCACGACAAGTGATTCTTCATCATGGGTTTCATTGTATTTAGAATGGTACTGCTTCCTTCTCTTTATTTATATTTAAACTTGATTGAATTATTTGATTAATCTATAAATCATTAATTGACTATTACATTTGTGCTTTTCAGTTGCATGCAACCTTTAAAAAGTAATTATTGTGACAGGTTACGATTTCATGTCTGTCGGTTTCAATTGAATTTTGATTGGTTTCTGACCAGCTCTGCTCTTTTCCTCTGTTATCTTCTTCACTGGAATGTGATATCATCATGGCTGCTCATTTCTACTGCTGCAATTAGCACCATCCTTTGCTTGTCAATGCGAGTTTTGTCTCAATTGCAGTCACCTTGACTTTCACAAATTCCCAGGGAATGGATTAAATGCCACTTAAATTCTCCAGTGAAAGCTGGCTCATACATCTTTGCTGGCACGAATGCTTGATATTTTCCAACTATTGCTGGTGAAACTATAAGATAATTAGGTGTGTAATGACATTTGGAAAGGCAAGGATGAAAGCAGATGATTCAGAGGCAATATTCTATGTGAAAAAATAAAATCAGATCAACTAAACTGGAAAGATAAATCCTCATAGAAGTAGAGACATTAATCTTAAGCTAAAACTTTGGAAAGAGGCAATCTGATAAATGATCAGGTAGAATAAAAGAAGTGTGTGGAGAAGGGAAAACAAAATCCAAAGTGCTGAAAGGTAAAAATCACTCATTTGAAATGCATCAGTGTTGGTTTAAAACAAAAAATAAATACATGCCTCACAGCCATAGAGTTCCACTATCACAAACTCTTACCTCTGGCCATCATCTTTATCTCATTCCTCATCGTTCTGACACTGAAGCAGATAACTGCAAAGAATATATCCGTTCAGAACCTTGCTCCATATCTAACTCAGCTCAAGTTGTGCTAATACCTTTCAATCATGTCTTTTCAAAGTGATAGACTGATTTTGAATCTCTTCTAGCTGATGTACATAAGAAATTAAGAATTAGAATCAAGAATAGATGTTACAACACATCCACCCAGCTCAGAATCAGAATTTGTCATGAACAAGTCATGAAAGTTTGTATTTTGCAGCAGAACCATACTGTAACTAACAATATTAGTATATATATAAAAAAAAATGGTGCACAAAAAATAAGGCAGTGTCTTTGGTTCATTGATTATTCAGGAATCTGATGGCAGTGGGGAAGAAGCTGTCTTTGTACTCATCTTGAGCTCCTCTACTTTTCTTTCCAAATGATAGCAGAGTGAAGAGGGCATGGCCTGAGTGGTGAGGGTCTTTTAGGATAGAGGTTGCCTTTTATAAGACACCGTCTCATGTCCTCAATGGAGTGAAGACTGGTGCCTGTGATAAAGAATAAACCTCTTTAATTTATTCTTTCTCTGAGAGTTGGCATCTCCATATCAGTCAATGATGCAGCCAGCCAGAATGCTCTCAACCTGTAAAAGTTTAAGAGAGTCTTTGGCAACATACCAAATCTCCTCAGACACCTCACAAAGTAAAGCTGCTGGTGAGATTTGTGTGTGATTTATTACAAATGCCCATTTTAGTTAAATGGGATGATCACTGTAAGGGATAGTATAGAAAGGGGGGACTGAATGGTCACAGCTAACCTTTCACAGAAGCACAACACAAGTCAGCCCAGTGATAATTTGATGCATTGGAAGAACTGAGGGATGGTTTATCGCAGTCTGTTCCAGCATTTGATACATTTGATTATTTTGCAAAGGGAGACGGCTGAAGGGAAAGCAGCTTTTGAAAGCAGCTCTTGTGACCAGCCATTTAGTGGAATTCAGAGCAAGCATGCTCTGTGAATGAATGGGCCTTTTCGATGGGTTGACCTGTGTCAGGAGGGTCTTTTGGGGAGCAAAGTGTCTCATTTTAATTGTGACTAACAGTAAAGGTTACTTGGAGAGACTGCTTTATTTTAAGTGTGACTTACAGTTAAGTTACTTGGAGAGACTGGTGGCAGGGTCTTTGAAACTTTGTGGAGGCCTCCCAATTTGAATCCTGCCTACAAAAGTACCAGGAGTGTTATGACCACAGCTTGTGTGAGTGGACATTTCTTCAACGGCAACACAAAAAGGATTCATGAGTCTGTGGAAGCCACAACTCCAGTCTTCCCATCAGTTCAACATTAATTGCTTGGAATAGATTTAGTTAGTCTTAAAGATAGTTTAAGAGTTAAGACTATAGTTAAAGAGTTAGAAATAAAATTAGTGTTCTAAAATTAAACACTGTCTGGTTCATTGCCCATTACGCTCGGTTTGTAACAGATTGCATCAACATGGAGGCTCCAGGGCAGATCCTCATTGTCTCTTAGGAATTTAAAATTCTTGACCTCCTCCACTATTGAGCCTTCAATGAGGACTGGCTCATGTTCCCGACTTCCTCCTAAAGTCCACAATCATCTCCTTGGTTTTGCTGATGTATGTAAATGATACTGTGCCTCAAGTTCAATTTCCAACACATTTCCAATATCATTCAAATTCCTCAGTCCTCCAAATATTCCTAATTTAACCTTGAATATACTCAACAATTGTGCATCCACTGCTCCTTGAGTTGAAGAATCTCAAAAGTTTGCAATTATCAAAAGAATGCTTTCCTTATTTCAATCATACATGGCAGCCAAAAAAAAAATATGTTTAGACATATTCCGGCCCATGAGCCCATTGCACCCAATACTTCATTTAACCTGCATTGCCTGAATGCTTTTGAAGGGTTCGCGGAAAACAATGCACCTGGAGGATACCCATGCAGTCACATGGAGAACATACTAACTCCTTACAGATTGTGTTGGATTCAAACCCAGATAGCTGGCTCTGTAATTGTGATAATTACAACACTAACTGTGCTTCCCAAAATATGTTGGATATTATCTGCAAGTCAGGCATAATTTCTGGGGAAATAGAGTTCATGTTTCTAGTCAATGGAAGGTCAGATTTTGCTTTTTCCTATGTGGTTTCCCCTCCCCGTCCTCTCCTTCATCTTGAGAATGGGTGCCACAATTCTGGAAAACAGCTTAATTTATCCTTTTATTCCCTCCCACATTCTGGTTTTCAAACTTGGACATATCAACAAAGCCTACACACCCATTACAAATCATAAGATGCTGGTGGAACTCAACCAGTCAGGAAGCATCCATGGGTCAAAATATTCAGTCAATATACTGTTCACCCATTGTCTGGTGTTTACTTACATTGTTATTTTCTGCATCACCGAATGTGATCTCTAGTCACCAGCTCCAGTTTTCCCCCTCAAATTATGTATTAAGTAATATACACATTTAAAAATGTTGACCATTTTAAATCATATCATGGCTTCCCTCACCCTTTCTTTGCAAATGATCTTATCTTTGGATTCCTTTTCCTCCATCTTATTTTATAACTTCCTCCATAGGTTTCCTTGGTAATAGGCAACTCACTCCTAAGCCTTACAAAAGTTTCCCTAGCCCTCAACACCCCCTCCCCTCTTTGAAACACTGCTTACAATGTAGTTTGTCGACCTGATGCCTCCATTTGTGATGGATTTTGATCAATTGTTTAGGGTAATATATGATAACCTATTAACTATGTCTTTCTTTGGAATGGCCATCCTAATTATACTTGTGTGAATCCCTCAAACATTTTACTTTATTAAAGGTTACAAGGGATGATGAAGACAGCAAATGAATACTTTGAATTTACAAAGTAGTAATTACAATCTATTAGACGAAGGGAAGTTACATAATTAAGAATTAAAAGTGACATTAAAGTAAAATCAAATAATTGATATGGTTTAGAATTCAAATATCTATATGAGGGTGTAGGAAACAAATTGGAAAGAACTTGAAAATAAAAATAAATATTGTTGAGTTCAAGGTATAGATCAAACAGAGTGAGAGATAGCACAAGTGTGAAGGACAGATCGATTGCATTAATGAGCCCATTCTAAGATTTTACATTTCTGTGACAATAAACAAGTAAAATTGGTGGAATTCAATTGCTAGACTCTAATACTCATATCTTATTTTTTTCTTTGGCTTGGCTTCGCGGACGAAGATTTATGGAGGGGTAATGTCCACGTCAGCTGCAGGCTCGTTTGTGGCTGACAAGTCTGATGCGGGACAGGCAGACACGGTTGCAGGGGAAAATTGATTGGTTGAGGTTGGGTGTTGGGTTTTTCCTCCTTTGTCTTTTGTCAGTGAAGTGGGCTCTGCGGTCTTCTTCAAAGGAGGTTGTTCATTTGGAAAAGCTCATGGAGGCATTCAGCATGAAATCAAGCCCTTTGGCCCATCACATTATCACTGACAATAATACACCAATCTTCTTTATTATTTGTCACATGTTTCCAATCAACTCCCATCAGAATTTATCTCTCACCTATAGACTAGAGTCCATTCATAGTAACTAATAAGCCACATGCCAGGAAGCAGGATGGTCCATTGATAATACTTGCATTCACAGGGAAGACCAAATTATTTGACACAACCACCAAATTAACAACATTGTTATTAACAAAAAAAAAATCCCAGTGTGGTGGCGCACATATTTGATGGTCAGGTAAAACATCTTCATATGTTGTGTGCGCATCAGCAAAGCAGCCGCATCAAAGATGGCACTGCATGTTTCATCTTTTCCGGCAGAGGATTTGGACATGCACAACACATGTGGGCAGCACGTTAGGGTCACGCTGATGCGGATTCTGGCACGTGGAGGACAGGAGCTTAGAAGGCCTTAAAACAGCAGCACACTAGACTCAATAAACCTCACGAGTTCTGACGAGTCCACCAACTGCTGGTCTCATTTGTTCATTCATTTAGCTCAGACGCTACATTGAGAGATAATTGATGTTCTATGATTAGACAATAGTATTTCTTCAGAAGTTCTATGTTGCTTGAATACAAAATACAATTGTGGAATAATAAAGCTTTCTCCAGACATAAATCAGTTCACATTCACTATCTATAAAAAGTAAGCATGATTTTATCACAACCTATCATCTGTCTAAGCAATAAGAAAATAACAAACATTCTTATCATCCCGAATTGATGATAAGTAGGTGATTGAAATGCTTGGAGGTCATATTTTTAGATCTTGCTCTTGACTTTAATTCTTCTTCTTTCTTTCTTTTGCTTGGCTTTGCGGACGAAGATTTATGGAGGGGTAATGTCCACGTCAGCTGCAGGCTCGTTTGTGGCTGACAAGTCTGATGTGGGACAGGCAGACACGGTTGCAGTGGTTGCAAGGGAAAATTGGTTGTTTGGGGTTGGGTGTTGGGTTTTTCCTCCTTTGTCTTTTGTCAGTGAGGTGGGCTCTGCGGTCTTCTTCAAAGGAGGTTGCTGCCCGCCGAACTGTGAGGCGCCAAGATACACAGTTTGAGGCAATATCAGCCCACTGACGATGGTCAATGTGGCAGGCACCAAGAGATTTCTTTAGGCAGTCGTTGTACCTCTTCTTTGGTGCACCTCTGTCTCAGTGGCCAGTGGAGAGCTCACCATATAACACGATCTTGGGAAGGCGATGGTCCTCCATTCTGGAGACGTGACCTACCCAGCGCAGTTGGATCTTCAGCAGCGTGGATTTGATGCTGTCGGCCTCTGCCATCTCAAGTACTTCGATGTTGGTGATGAAGTCGCTCCAACTAATGTTGAGGATGGAGCGGAGACAACGCTGGTGGAAACGTTCTAGGAGCCATAGGTGATGCCGGTAGAGGACCCATGATTCGGAGCCGAACAGGAGTGTGGGTATGACAACGGCTCTGTATATGCTAATCTTTGTGAGGTTTTTCAGTTGGTTGTTTTTCCAGACTCT
Source organism: Narcine bancroftii (assembly GCF_036971445.1). Classification (NCBI taxonomy): domain Eukaryota; kingdom Metazoa; phylum Chordata; class Chondrichthyes; order Torpediniformes; family Narcinidae; genus Narcine; species Narcine bancroftii. The sequence goes on from NC_091475.1 coordinate 142,268,989, forward strand.
TTTGTGTAGTCTTCCAAAGGCGCTATTTGCCTTGGCGAGTCTGTTGTCTATCTCGTTGTCGATCCTTGCATCCAATGAAATGGTGCAGCCGAGATAGGTAAACTGGTTGACCGTTTTGAGTTTGTGTGCCCGATGGAGATGTGGGGGTGCTGGTAGTCATGGTGGGGAGCTGGCTGATGGAGGACCTCAGTTTTCTTCAGGCTGACTTCCAAGCTAAACATTTTGGCAGTTTCCGCAAACAATTAAACTACATATTTGATTCAGATGATTTTTAAACTAAGTTTATATATTTGCTGTACGTGAAAGCATGATGATGGAGAAACTCAGCCATTCAAACACATACTTCAGATAGCAAAGATAAAGATATATAACCAACATTTTCAGACTGAGCCCTTCATCAAGGTATGAGCAAAATGTAGACAGGCACCTGAATAAAATGGTTGGGGGTGGGGAGGAGCACATTCCCACTGGCAAGAGGCTATAGGTGGATAAAAGAGGGAGGATACAACAGCAAACAGGGGAGGGGGGAGTTGGATCTGTGAATGGAGAGCGAAAGGGGTGGAGAGTGTTAGAAAATGAGACTGAGGAATAGGGAGGAGGGGAGAATGGAGAGCGGTCTACCAGAAGCAGGAGAAGTTGATATTAATGCCTTCATTTGTAAAGTGCCCACAGAGAATATTAGGTATTTGTTTTAGCAGTGCAGGAGGCCATGGACTGACATGTCAGCAGAGGAGTGGGGTGCAGAATTGAAATGGTTGGCCATGGGGGGATGCCTCTCATCGATTTGGACTGAGTAAATTTCCTCAGCGAAGCCATCTCCCAGTCTGTGTTCATTCTCTCTGATGTAGAGAAGGCCACAATGGGAGCATTGGACTCAGTAGATGACTCCTGCAGATTTACAAGTAAGGTGTTGCTTCACTTTGAAGAAATGCTTTGGGCCCCAAATGGTAGTGAGACATGAGATGTGGCTGCAAGTGCGGCATTTCCTGCAGTCACAAAGGAAGATCCCAAGAGGACGATTAATGTGAAAGGATGAAAGAGTCTTAGAAGGAGGAGAGGAGAAAATGTGTCTGGTGGTGGGGATCATGTTGCAGGTGACGGAAATGTTGGAGGGGATTTCCTGTTTTTGTTGCATCTAGGGACAGAGGGGACCAGGACAAATGAGTATGACATGGATGAGATGCAGATAAGGGCAGAGTGGTGATAGAAGGGAAGCCACATTTTTTGCATACTTAATATAAGGGCAAAATACTTTCTGTGTAGCATGGATGACAATGCAACCGTATTTTAACCGTCAACTGCCCTGTCTGGACTTGTAATATTTGTAATTAGTGTTAGGTCTGCTTTGTTCATGAATGAGTGAGACAAACACCAGGCTGAGTCGAAATCAGGGTTCTTTGTTCTTTATTACCGGATTGTAACACTTGCGACCAACCAGGTTAGTCGGAGAATGCATTCTGCCGTTATCAGCAAAATGGTGATTTTTTTATACCCTTGGATACATGCTTAGAACATCATCATATCATTACTTGTCCAATGACTAAAACTGTTGCTATCCTTTCCCTGCTAGCTTCCTGCCTCTCAATCCATCAATGTCTCTCTTATCTTGTAAGTACAAGGATGCATTTACATCTTGTTACAGCCCTGTACATTCCCATCTCATGATGTTTTACCTAACAGGAGTACAAGGACACCTCCCCTTCTTGTTACTGCCCTGTACAGGGTAACTCCCTACACATTCCCATCTCATGATGTTTTACCTTACAATCCCTCCTTTGTCCTCTTTAGAGGACAATCTCGCCCTGACTATGCTACCACCGCGTTACATTAGTTCGCCTATTATTGCCAAGCTCTATACGGGTTCTGTTCACAGGGCAGTTCGGCTGGTGGGCGAGGGCTCCCCCAACCCTCCTTTGCGTACACCCCCCATCCGTCACCCCGATCCCATTGCCCATTTACAAGTTTCATCCCATTTTCCCCCAAGCAAAAAACTAGCTAACCCCCCGTACATTAGTAAATTCCCAAGTTAACATATGGTCTACAATCTAATTCATAATACTTGTTCTACAATCTGATTAATAATGTTTGTGTTACAATCAATGTTATAATATTTGGGTTACAAGCAAGGTTAAAATTATATGTGTAACAATCTAATTCACAATCCCTCCTTTCCATCACATTCCCCATCAGACTCCAGATCGATCTCAGCAACTTTCTCCGTCTCCTGTAATGTGAGATAGTCTTGCTCCACAGCCTGCACAGCTTGATATTTCGGAGGCAGTTCATCACGGTCAGCAAAGGCTTTCTCTATGGTCCTCGTGACCAGCGTTCGAATGCATGGAATACAACAACAGCCACAAGTGATAAAAATTGATACAGAAATGAACAAACCCAGCAAAAGTTGTCCTAACAATGTGCTCCATCTCCCAAACACTCCCTGTAACCAGAATAAAACAGGATTGGAGACTCCAGACTGGGCTTTTAATTCTTTCGCCAATGCCCTAAGTTTCGTTAACCCCTTAGTGAGTGATCCATCTGGCCCTGTGTTATTAGAGATAGAAGTGCAGCATAGATCTCCAAACATAGCACACACTCCACCTTTCTCTGCCAGGACCATATCAATCGCTATCCTATTCTGAAGTGTCATAAGGGAAGTTTCTGACAGTTGTTGATGTATTGCCTCAACAACGTCCCTGGTCAAATTTGCAAGGCGCTGGACATTATAGTGAATAAGGTTGATCCTATTAACATTTTTATTTACAGTGATGGGAAAAATTGCACTAAAAACAGGAAAACTTTCAAACCCAGCTGCAATCTCATCGGCTAATTTAAATTCGTCCGGAATATTCCGGGCTTGGCCAATGGCATCAATCCATACCCCATCAGGGTTCCTTCCTCCCGGCCCCAAGAGTCCAACACTCCTCCTTTTTCTCCACAGCCAACTCTCTGTGTGGCGCAATTCTAGGGAATCCTCGTCTCCCTCCTGCCTTTTGACAATCAGCACTGGCGCATTAAGGGTTACTAGAGCACACCGACCATCCCAGTTAGCGGGGAGCCAGTTGTACAGCACTCTTCCTCCACAAAACTCATCTGTGTAGTCATTCAATCTGCTACAAGTCTCCTTAGTTTCAGATTCATTGTTTTTGTTATGGGACCTCAAAATCATCCCCTGTATATGTTCATGATAACCAGTAACCTGTTTGGCTGCCCTGTCAGGCACCCATGTGGCGTTTTCCCTGCTAATAGTAGGTCGTCTACATACTGAATCAGTGTAACATCTTCCGGGAGCTTTAATTTCATTAGGATTTCGCTAAGGGCCTGATTGAACAGTCCTGGACTGTCTTATAACCCTGAGGTAATCTAGTGTATGTGTACCAATGTGCTTGGTAAGTGAAAGTGAACCAGTCTTGGCATTCCTCAGCTAATTCCAAGCAGAAGAATGCGTTTGCCAGATCAATGACAGTATAGTATTCGTGCTCCGGACTCAGAGCCCTAAGTGCTACATATGGGTCTGGGACTGGTCTCCCGATAGTCTTGGTAGCCAAGTTAATCTCCCGGAGGTCGTGTACCATCCTCCAGTCTTTTCTACCCTGTTTGGGAACAGGCATGATGGGCGTGTTCCACATACTGTCAGGTGCCGCCCTTAAAACCCCTGACTCCATTAACCCTTCTATCGTTCCTTTAATACCCTCCTCCTGACTGGGCGACAAGCGGTATTGTTTTCTCCATATTGGTTTCTGCCCGGGGTTGGCCAATTCTAGAAATACCTCTCCTTTTATTACTCCCACATCATAGGGCCCCGTTGTCCATATATGTGGACTCAGATTAGAAAGATATTTGTCTGAGTCTCTGTGATCAATATTTTCTCCTTCTATGGCTCGGTCTCTTTCTACTTTCTCATTCACTACCTGGTCCCATGCTTCAATATTCAGTCTGACAAATTTTCCTCCCTCCGAGGTGGAATATCCCGGGATTTCTGTCTGCCTGTATTCACACCCTATCGCTTCCTTTACCATCGGACCCAGCTGTCGAGCGTGATGATCTTTGTCAATACCCAAGGTCACATGAGGCACACTTTCTACTCCTAAGCAGAACCACTCCATTTGTTCTTCTGTCATGACAACCATAGCAGCTATTCCCTCCTTACCTACAAAGATAAATGGACAATGTATCGTTTCTGTCTTCCCTTCTTTTAGAGAGTCCCACCTCTCCTCATATTCCTGGTCCGGGTGGATGGTGTAGTTTAATGTAACATGCATAGGATCTAGTGGATAATGGTAATCCCCATACCGAGGAATACTGGCCCTCCACTCAAAAAACTGTTTAATCAGCCCTGGGCCTGGTTCATCATACAGTAGCCGACTCCAGAAAATACTAACCTCCACAGAGTCTTCTGAAGCGTTAGATGGGGTCATTACTATAAACTGTCCTCCCCTTCTTATTGTATCCCCTGGGTATGTTAACCGAAGGCCCTTCTCAGAACATTGTATGGTTATTCCTAGTTTGGTAAGAATGTCCCTTGCTAATAAATTAATGGGGCAACTTGGCACAACCAGGACAGGCGTTTTAACCCTTTGTCGTCCAAATGTCATGTCGATGTTATCTGTATAGGGCTGTGTTTCCCTTATCCCGGAGAATCCTATTGTAGATAATGTTTTGCCCGAAAATGTGCTCCCTGGGGGTTTTTTAATCACTGTCGTAACTGCTGCCCCTGTGTCAACCATAAATTCAATTTTTTCTCCATTTACCGTCCCCCAAATTTTTGGTGGCTCCCAGGGAGGCGTGATTTTTGATTCTCCAGGGCACCTTCAATAATCAAATTCAGCACCTTCCTCAATATAGTCATTACACTGAGGTGCCTGGACTTGTTGATCACTCTGCCACCCCCCGATTCTCTGGGGCCCATCAATGTGTCCACCCCTACCCCTTGCTTGTCCTCTTAAGTTTCCTCCTCTTCCCCGATAGCCTCTCATAGAGGGTAATCTTTTTCCCCTTGCTCTCCCAGCCTCCGGACAGTTCCGCTGGTAGTGTCCAGGATTTTGGCAGTACCAGCATACTGCATGTTCCCCTCTATACATTGTACCTAGCTGTCTTTCCCAACCATTTCTTACTTGGGGTCCCGGATTTATCACTGGCCCCATGACCTGTGGGACTATCTGTTGGGCCGCTAATTTAACCCCTATATGTTCTATGGCTCTCACCAATTTATCGGTTGTCTTGTCCACCTCCTTCTGGGACGCACTTTCTGACTTAGCATGCTCTGATTGACGATGTCGTTTGATTGCATGTGTCAGGTGTCTTTTCCACAAATCCTCTGACATTGTCTCTACTCCCACAATGTCCCTTAATTTTGCTTGAACCGTAGCAGGTAGTCCGTTTATTATCCCATTACGAAAGTGAGCCCTTCCTAAGGGGCTGTGGTCAAGTCTTTCTCCAGTCCCTGTTTCCCATAAGTCCCATGCTCGAGTGAAATACTCGTGTGCAGTCTCTCCTTCCTTTAGTTGAAGGGTTACCAAGGCATCCAAACTATAGGGTGTAGGAAATGTTTCTCTAAGTGCTTCCCAAAATTTATTCCAAAGTGGGTTAAATTCTATTTCATCCCCCAATTTACTGCTTCTTACAATTTTCTCTATTTGCTTCAGGGCCCCTTCTGCCTTTAATTTTATCATGATAGTTCTGACATCTGCGAGTGCTAATTGTTCTTGGCAGGTTTCTCGCTCAAAACAAGAAATCCATGGACTAGCCCCATTACTCAACGGAGGTAGTTTTTTCATTAAACTCTCTAAGTCCATTCGTGACCAGGGTACATATTTTTGAGTTCCCCGTCCCGTGATCAGTAATGGGCATTGATATCTCAATTTTGGGGATTTCTGCTCCTTCTTTACTCTTGGCATGCATTTATTTATCCCACCTTGTTCTGACTCTTCTTCGTCACTGTCACTGTCCCTATCAGCTTCCAATGTCTCAGGGTCAAAGGTATATTGGTCACGTTCATCTCTAAGATAATCTTTTCGGCCATAGTTTAGTTGTTTCACATCTTTCTCTTTTGTTCTAACTATGTCCAGGTAGGCATGTCTATTTTTCTCCCTCCCGAGTCTTTTCCTTTTACTTTCCTCCCATGGTGGATCGTATCTCGTTTCCTCATCTGTACTACACTTTTCGTCCTTTACTCCTATTACCATTCCTTCAGCTTTAATTTCTCCTGACAGTGTTGTAGTTATCTTTTCCACTTCCTTCAATACACCTACCATTAAATCTTTTTGATCCTCACTGATCTGCCCCAGCACATTAATATCTCTGTTTAAGTTTTTAATGTTATCCTGAACCTTTTTCATGTTCCATTTCTGTATCTCTAACTCCTTTTCTATTTTCTTGGACTCCAGAGGGGTCTCTACATCTATTACTCCCCCTTCTATTTTTATTAAAGGGGCCTGTACCTCGTCTGATGTGTCCCTATTCCCGTGGTTCTTGTCACACCCCAGTGTCTCAATATCTGGATATAAGGGACGTGACTCCAGTATCCCATCTGGGGTGCCAGAGAGAGAGAGAGAGAGAGAGAGAGAGAGAGAGAGCATAGCGAGAGAAAGAGATAGAGAGGCAGATACACAGAGCACAAGAGATAGAGAGAAAATGCCTTGCACTGGCCCCACTGGGAGAAAAGTCTTCAGATTAACACTTTCGTTTCAAAGGTTTTAAAAGGTTCTCATCCTGTGATCACTGGTCTGGATCAGATTGGGTCTCCCACCACTGGGAACTATCACTCCTTCCTTCCCTCCCACCTCGAGTGAGCTACACGTCAGCCCACAATGTCTGCCCTGATCCCGCAATGGTGGGGGTGCGGGAAAGAGGGAGGGAGAGAGGATAAAACAGGATCCCATTTGATGCGGAGCTGGAATTGTGGGCACAAAATTAAAACCAAATTGTATTTCTCTGCCCTGCCCAACCTGGGGATTTCAGGGCAGCACCGCCACAGATTGGGATTGGGAGGGGGAGTGGGTGAGAGAGGAGGGGGGGGGAGAAGAGAGAGAGGGGGAGAGAAGAGAGAGAGGGGAGGGAGAGAGCAAACCCGGACACTTCGTGGCTGGAAACTGGAAACAGGCACTTTTCCTTTCCCTTCTGTGTTTTGTTTCTTCCAGCTTATCTAAGCCTCTACGTTTTAAAATTTTTTTTTTCCTCACCTGTCAGGAACATCTCAGTGCCCCCGGGTAACCAACCCCTCTTCCTCCAGCGGTCTACACATTTTCGGAGCATTTTTTGTTTTTCCAATGCCGCATTACTGGTATTTCGCTCCTCTAATTCCTGATTAATTTCCTTAATAACTTGGTCAAAAGTCTTAGCAGGCAACTGTACAGCCATAGCTGCGGGACCGCTTTCTAATGCCTGTTTTAATTTAGGTTTTTGTCCGTTTAGGGGATCTATGTCAACGAAAATTGCTTTTAAAAATGTCTCCTTGCAAGCTGGATGACTAATATCTTTTAAAGGAACAGTCTCTAAGTCTTGTCCTCCAATTGACTTCAGACTGTCCTGTATACTCTGATTGCTCGTTTTCCACTCTCTGTTTTCCCAAAGGGGTCTGAAAGTTAAATTACAACTACAAAACCAAATATTTGGGCTATACTTTTGTCCTGTTTCCCTGTACCAATCTATGAATTTACGTAACTTTATCTCCTTGGTGATGTTGGGAATACCCTCATTTAACTTATCAAAAGTATTTCGAATAAACTGGGTGTCTCTTAGGAGTTTGTCAACTTTTTCATTAATATCTCCTACCTGATCCGGACACAGCTGTCGCAGCCTTCTGTCGTCGTTCTTGTTCACCAGGCAGGCGTCCCTGAGTACTTTTTTTGTTGTCTCAAGGCCTCTAGTGTCTGCTGTGGTATTCCACCACGGCGAATTGGGGAAATAAATTCTTAACTTCTCAAGTGTACAGACATTATCATACCTACCGGACATTTATAAGTCAGTCTCTCAGATACAATTGAGGCCAATAAGCCTGAACCTTTGTTTTCTTTCAAAGCCCAACCTTCACGTGGGAGATTTCTCCTCTTAATAACCAGTTTAGGGCAGAAAACTCAGGTCCTCAATTGTTTATAGACCACCTTCTCACTCTATTGGACTTTGCAACGACACAATAAAGACTTTTAAACTCTAGTAGTTTCTTGCGAAGCACTTAATAAATGTCATTCAAACACCTTAAGGACTTTTATCTTGTCTGTAATCACTTACGTGTTACAATCCTGGCATGCGACCTTCAATTGTGGTCGTCTAATTTGTCCGATCTCCAGTTCTTACTGACAATCATAAAGATTTAAAAAAAAAAGAGAATTTTGTTAAAACAGGCTTCTCTGGACCTTTTTATCAGCCGGCTGAGATGATTGTCAGAAAAAACAGAAACCGTCGTCCAGTGTTCACTCACCCATCACGTCGGGGTCACCAAATTGTTAGGTCTGCTTTGTTCATGAATGAGTGAGACAAACACCAGGCTGAGTCGAAATCAGGGTTCTTTGTTCTTTATTACCGGATTGTAACACTTGCGACCAACCAGATTAGTCGGAGAATGCATTCTGCCGTTATCAGCAAAATGGTGATTTTTTTATACCCTTGGATACATGCTTAGAACATCATCATATCATTACTTGTCCAATGACTAAAACTGTTGCTATCCTTTCCCTGCTAGCTTCCTGCCTCTCAATCCATCAATGTCTCTCTTATCTTGTAAGTACAAGGATGCATTTACATCTTGTTACAGCCCTGTACATTCCCATCTCATGATGTTTTACCTAACAGGAGTACAAGGACACCTCCCCTTCTTGTTACTGCCCTGTACAGGGTAACTCCCTACACATTCCCATCTCATGATGTTTTACCTTACATTAGATAGCATCAGAAAATGTGTTTATCTGTCATTTCAAATGCACGAACAATGTGCTAAGTTCTAATCGTGAGCATATGATGTGATTTTTGAACTTGTTTCAATGCAAATAATGTGCAGTCACATGAAACGCTCACAACACAGAAGTAATGTCAATCCATGCACAGCACTCAAACCATGTCATCCCAGTGGATCTGATTCATTTTGAAATGGAACAACATGGGAAATCAGGAATGGATAACAGGCTCATTACTGGATTTGGATCATCAGTTCTTATAACAATAATTAATTACTCGCAAGTTTGTTGGGGACCTGAGCTGCTGAAGTCAAAAGCCAGAAAAATCTGGCAATAAAAGCATGAGAATATTCTGCACTTACAGAATATTCTGTAACTTAAAAAAATTAATGCTTGGAAAATGGATCTACCAACTGGATATAAGGAGGTGAGCTAAGGGCATGAGTCGAAGGTGCAGGAGATGCTCCATTTGCACCCACACCTCCTCCCTCAGTACTATTCGAGGCTCCAAACAGTCCTTCCAAGGGAAGCAACACTTCACTCGTGAATCTGCAAGGAGTTATTTACTGCATAGCGTTCTCCTGCTGTGGTCTCCTCAATATCAGATAGACTGAATGCAGACTGGAGCATTGCTTTATTGAGCACCTCGGCGCTATCAGCCACAATAGCGTAGATCTCCCAGTGGCCACACATTTCAATTTTCCATCCCATTCCCTTGTTAACATGTCTGTCCATGGTCTCATGTACTGCTAGACTGAGACCATCGTAAAATGGAGGAACAACACCTCATCTTCCGACTGGGCACTCTCCAACCGGATGCCATTAATATTGACTTTTCTGGCTTCTGTTAATTCCACCCCCCACCCCCACCCCCTTGATTCTGTTAGAAATTAAAGTACCTTTAAAGAAATTGCTCGAGACAAAAATTGAGAACAAAGAACATTTATTACTACAACAATGCAAAGTTGGGTGCTTCCCCTTACCCTGGGAATACACACATACACTGGGGCTCACCCAACTTTTATACAGTCAATTTCAGTATCAGAGTGCCCTCCCCCTTACATTCTTCTGCCCCCTGGATGGGTTTGGCATAGGCAATCCTTCCTGCCTACGTGCAGTTTCAGTACACTTGGAGGACCAGGGGGTATCCTGTGGGTGCCCCATCATGTCATTGTCCTTATTCACACCTTCCTGATTCTCTGGGCTACAGTCTCTTGATATGCAGAGTTGACTCATTCTATCTAGGGTTGGCTAATTTCATATGTATAAATCTGTGTATGGTTAGCTAATTAGAAATGTATGACTTGGTACTTCTGTCCAGGGCTAGGAGATCCTTATCTGATCCAGACTACCTCAACTTCCTACATTCTATTGTACCTTACCATTCCTTATCTTAGTCCTATGGTCTTGTCACAAAGACTAGAAGATTCTTATGTTAATCGTGCTGACTCTGCTTTCCTGCATCCTAAGCCCCAAGCTTATCCTGTTTGAACTGGTTACAGCCATTTTACTGATGAACTTTAGTTTCTTCCATGTTCATAATTTTAGATCAATTTTCCCATCTCTCACAATCCTCACTTTTCTTTTAGATCAGTAATACTGATCTTTCACCATGATCAGTGTTACTGATCTTTGGCTACTAGTGTCAGTGTGACTGATCCCCCCCCTCCCCCCTTTCCTCACTTTTCGTTTAGATCAGTAATACTGATCTTTCAAGTGTAAGGTGTTGTTTTACCCAGCTGGTCAATAACCGAAATGTAACACCTGTGTAAAGTCTTTAGGTAGGGGAGCACCATGAAGGTCAGAGTAGCGAGTCCAGCTGCTTATTAGGGTTGCGAGTATCAGGCTCCAGTTCTCAGTAAAGAGTCTAGTCCATCCCACATCAGTCCGAAGTTGCCACGTCTGAACATGGGCATGGGCAGATTCACGTTGAAACATTGAAGCAGTGTCTTTTAACCACCCGACTTTTGTAAGCATTGTCCTGACGAAGTCTGTGAGAGACGCTGCCTTCAGCAGCGAACAAGTAGCAGTCTCTGAGAAACGCTGCCTTCAGCAGCGAACAAGTAGTCAGGCGGTTCCGTTGAATTGTGGTTAGTATATGATGTCCTCTTCAGCCCCGAACCCTAGGGCCACCGATCTCCGAAGGCTGTTTGGAGCCTGATATTAAAGTGTCAAGCAGCTCACGGTTGTTGGAAACTGGTGCTCCCCTTCACGGGGTGATGAAAAGAGACCAAGCTGGGGGGGGTTGTTTCTTGTGATTTAACTGTGTGTTGCAGCTTGTCTGCTAACATTAGCATATGTATCATTGAACTTGTGAGTTGCAGCCTGTCTGTGTACATTAGCATATGTATTAACTCTCTCTCTCTCTGTTACATGTACAATCCTGACTACCATTCTGTCTGTCTTTGTCCCACCATGTCCTTTGTGCTATCGCTTCAAAACTCCTGTCTTTAATACCTGTGTAGGCTAAGATACAAATTAGATGTACTCCACTAAAGCTGTTCAGTTCCCCTGGTCCGTATTGGAATCCCTTGTTAACCCATATCCCACTATGACTATACATTAAATCTATGCCCTGTCTACATTCTAAAGGAGCACAATTGTAACCTCTGCTGCCCCTATTCCAGGGGGACTTAAAACATTAACGAACAATATTCCAAAAAATGAGTAAAACAACAATGAAAGTAAAACCCATTGAAAGCAACAATAAAATATAACAATAACTGAATAAACAACAATAAATGTAAAGCTCATTGAAAACAGCAATAAAATACAACAATAGCTGAATAAACCACAATAAATGTAAAGCTCATTGAAAACAGCAATAAAATACAACAATAACTGAATAAACCACAAAAATGTAAAGCTCATTGAAAACAGCAATAAAATACAACAATAACTGAATAAACCACAATAAATGTAAAGCTCATTGAAAACAGCAATAAAATACAACAATAACTGAATAAACCACAAAAAATGTAAAGCTCATTTGAATCTGTGTGTCGTGATGTTGTGGTTCAGAAGCTGGTTTAATTCTTTGAATGTGGGTCCAGCCTTTCTCTCTTGTTCTTACTGCGGTGTCTGTAATTAAAAGTACACAGAAGGGACCATCCCAGGCAGGTTTTAGTTGATCCTCTTGCCATGCTTTTACATATAACCAATCACTAGATTTTAATAAAATGAATAACAATCTGACTTTCCTTTGTGTTAGTCTAAAAATTGTAAAATGAAACACAAACCATATTTGCATGGGTTTTGAATATGTTAGACCTTATTAAAATGCAGTTGGAGCTGCTTGTCTGTATGGGGCACAACCCTCCAATTTGTTAGAGTGGGTACATAACAGACATTGCAGCACAAGAGCCCCTGCAAGAGAACTTGAAACATATTCAACCTTTAGTTCTGCCTTAAGTAAAATGCCTTGTGCCACAGCTCACAGGAGCTGGCCTTATTTAAAACAGTCTGTAAAACAGGCACCAAAAAAAGTTAAAAGATGTTCTTATGAAGATTGCACACACAATCATTTAAGTACAGGCTAGTTTCTATTATATTCCACTTAAAAGTTCTGCTGCATGAATCCTGGAGCTTGTGGAGTCATTATTGAATCAAGAAATATTGGTGCCATGCCAATCTCATTCTAACATGCCAATTTCTCCAGTCCTTAAGTCAAGATGTACTGAATAGCATCTGGTACAAGATCTGTGAGTTCTTAATGATATTATTATTCCTATGCGCCCAATTGTTCTGAACGATGCCACCAATTTAAATCATATTCCACCTATTGCAGTACTCACACACCACCATAGACCAGTTCGCAGGTTTATTTCTCCATTAAGCTGAATCAACTCGCGCAGGGTTTACCTCCGTGATCATTTACAATGTAACTTCCGCACTACCGGATTTAAATATAAACCTGATGAATGGGGGAAAGTTATCATGAATTAAATAACAGCGGCAATACAGAGAAATTGTGCTGAGGCATTAATTTCACTCCAGAGGAAAATGCACCAGAGAAATGATTAAACTTATAGGAATCCCCATAGGAATCCCCAGAGGTATCTTTATTCTCCAGAGGTGGGTGATCTTTAAACTCACGGACCTTGACTGCTGAATGTGTAGAAGAAATGTATTAAATGTGTTGATAGGGCTCCATACCTCTAACTGCAAGACAAGAGCCTGAAGCCTCAATTTCAAGTGCCACAGTGCACTTAAAGGGACATGCACACTCCCCCTTCAACTGGCTGATCCAGCCACTTTACACATCAGATCCTTTCTTTATCTCACATACACTTAAAGTTAAGATGTATAGAACTCACCCTATTTGCGCAAACATTTCTCCCTGCAAATGTTATAACATCACTCAACTCTCAGGTACTCCCTGTGCAAAATCACATTTAAATACAATTTATTTCATAAATTGGAATTAACTGGTAGTTAAATTCGCTAATTCTACAGTATTGAAAAATGATCCTTTATGACATTTAATTTTTAGCATGAATTTTAATCAATATTGGTCAGTGACTGAAGTGGGAAGTCATGATTTATGAAATTATCTCTGGTCTCTACTCTCCCACTCCCTGCACTTCTCCCAACATTCAGGAGCTGGCACACAGTCCCTGCCTTTTTTCATGTTACTCATCTACTATTCCTTTAACTGCTTGCATCAAAATGTTAGCCTTTGCTTTCTGCTTATCCTCAGATGTCTGGACAAATGCTTTTTGTGTGATCTGTAGAAGCTGGGTTATTCCCTGCTCATGCCAATTTTCTGTCTTTTGCAATTTTCTCCTAATGTCTGGGGCTGAGTTGGTAACAAAACCTGTTAGTACCAATTGTTCCCCTGCTGGGGATTCTATGTCGAGACCCCCATATTGTATATATATTTGGTCCCAAAAATTGGTCTAACTGTTCGGCACATCCCTGGGGATCTTCTATCAGGGAGGTCAGTTCTTTCTTAAAGTTACACACTTCAGTACTGGTCAGGGGCACATTTACGAAACCGAGACCCTCTCCCATGGGAACTTCCCGCAGTGGTCTCATCCAATTGGTTTCTGGCTCATTAGGTCTGGGTTCCTGCTCCCTGGGAAATGAATCAAAGGGTTCTGCCCTTTCTTCCTGAAGAGTCTCACGCTGTTCTGAATTAAAGTTACCTCTCTCTCCTGCCAACAGAGGTGGTAATCGAGTGCTTTGTGAGCAAGTTATCATACCACTCCTGCTCTCTTCTCTCTTCTCTAGTGGTGGGGGAGGTGGGGAAGGTGCAGAAGGGTAGGTCATAGGAGGGGAAGGAAAGATAGGAGCTGGCATAGGAGGAACATAGGGTGGAGGGAGGGAATGTAACACATCCCAACCCTGTGATTCAGGGACAAAAGGTTCCTCCTCTCTCTTATCCCTGGATTCTTTCTCATTCAAAACCAGCTGTTCAATGGATCCCTTGAGCCAGCAGGCTGCATATTCCCTGCTCTCAACATTGTCTTTCTGGTTTTGATAGAGCCATAGGTTCAAAGATTTACACATCCATTCATCCTCGGATCCGAATTTTGGCCAGTACACGGAGCTCCCTTTAACCGGGTATTTAACCCATTCATTACAACAATACCTGACCATCGTCAGTTTGTCTTTACCGCGGGTCTTTCCTGTGCCCCACTCAGATAACATCAACCCAAGCGGGCTGTACGTAGCTATCTGGTGGTCACGTCCTGTGTCAGGACTCTCATCTCTACTGCCCGCTATTCCCATGCTTAGGAACAAGTAAAATACTCTTACCGAGTTCTGGCAGTACTGCTCTAGCGCGTGTCCTTCCGCCGTTTGTTCTCAATGCCTCTTCTCGGATATCACTCGCTTCTTCCACTGACCAGCCACCCGTCGCCCGTGAGTCCAGCTGAATCAGCCGGGGTGCACCTACTCTCGTCGTCGGGGCACTCTGTCAGTGGAGGGAGTGTGATCCCGGACGAGCCCCCATTTGTTAGAAATTAAAGTACCTTTAAAGAAATTGCTCGAGACAAAAATTGAGAACAAAGAACATTTATTACTACAACAATGCAAAGTTGGGTGCTTCCCCTTACCCTGGGAATACACACATACACTGGGGCTCACCCAACTTTTATACAGTCAATTTCAGTATCAGAGTGCCCTCCCCCTTACATTCTTCTGCCCCCTGGATGGGTTTGGCATAGGCAATCCTTCCTGCCTACGTGCAGTTTCAGTACACTTGGAGGACCAGGGGGTATCCTGTGGGTGCCCCATCATGTCATTGTCCTTATTCACACCTTCCTGATTCTCTGGGCTACAGTCTCTTGATATGCAGAGTTGACTCATTCTATCTAGGGTTGGCTAATTTCATATGTATAAATCTGTGTATGGTTAGCTAATTAGAAATGTATGACTTGGTACTTCTGTCCAGGGCTAGGAGACCCTTATCTGATCCAGACTACCTCAACTTCCTACATTCTATTGTACCTTACCATTCCTTATCTTAGTCCTATGGTCTTGTCACAAAGACTAGAAGATTCTTATGTTAATCGTGCTGACTCTGCTTTCCTGCATCCTAAGCCCCAAGCTTATCCTGTTTGAACTGGTTACAGCAATTTTACTGATGAACTTTAGTTTCTTCCATGTTCATAATTTTAGATCAATTTTCCCATCTCTCACAATTCCCTCATTGCCCATCCCCTTTTGCGCAGACATGATAAATTCTACCTAGTCCCTTATCACATCCAATTAACACCTTTTGTTGGTCTGAATTCTGAGGCTTCCTGATATATCTGGGCTTCTGCCTTTTCTGATTTTTCCTTGAAGAAGGGCTCAGGCCCAAAATATTGGCAATATATATTTGTTTGATGCTGAAAAGACTGGCTGAGTTCCTCCAGCATTTCATGTTTTTTACTACATTCACAGAAGAAGATTTGATTGAAACATGGGAGTCTGGAAGTCTTGAGTTAAGTTGTTTCCTCTTGTTGATAATCTGGCAGTAACAGTCAAAAAAGGGGATTGAAGTTAAAAAAAAAGGACAATATAACACTGGACAGCATTTTTTTTTTACAAGGATTGCTTGCTGAAAAAAAATGAGGATTATGAGAGACAACTTAAAGCTGAACACAAAGATCGTTTCAGATGTTTTGATTCACTTAGGAAGCCGGGGAAGCATTAAATTATTTTTTATTGAATTTAGCATGTTTAGTCACTTAATGATGCTGACATGTTGTGTTAGTTCAACTGACCTAAAAATATTTTGCCAAAGATTTTCATTGGTACTCAACATATGATGCCTCTCCTGTCAGTGTCCAATAATAGTTGGCCAGCATTGATGGATTCCAGTTGCCCTGATACCGCTTGTTCATCACTGATGGCATAAGGATCAGCAGGGAAGAAGTCCAATTTTGCTGAAAATGATATATACCATTGCTAAGTACATTCACTATGCTATAGCCTGAAGAACATGTGCATCCACGTGTTCAATCTATATCAACACAATGCACAGTATCTGTATTTGTGAGCTGCTTTTATAGCCTGTCTGCATCTATCCTGACTAAGCATATGCAGGCCTAAGACAACATTTTCATAGCACCTGCACTGAGTGCATGCCCAGGCGTGCTTCAACTGACCAAAGCAGATTGCTTTGTGAGCAATATATTAGTAGGCTTAAATTATGACAGGAAATCACAAAAAAATAAGTTATATATAAAAAGTGGTACATGATAGGAAAACTTTAAGGTGATTTTTGTGATCAGCAGCCAAAAATCCATAAAATATAGCTGAAAGTGTTCAGGAAGCAAAATTATTGTCCAATGTAATCAGTTTTAAATTGGAAACAGCTCTATAAGAAAAAGTACACAACACTGGCATTTTCTGTCTTAAATTAGGAGGAACTGACATTATCTGACATGCATTGGCCAAACATACAAACAAAGGGTCTATGCTCATTGGCTTACATCAAACCAGGTGGCAGCCATCTTCAGAACCATTGGCGTTTGTGTTCTGTCAATCAATAATTGTAGTATCTATGAAGACAGGGTGTCATTCCTCAATGCACTAACAAAAGAAGCAATTTTTGAATAACTGGGATTTTAAGACCACCAATGTGAATTAATTTGTCCCAACAGAAATATTAGAGGGTCTTATCAGCTTGTATGTATTCCCATTGAAAATAGGTATTTCTGTGGAATCATTTGTCTCTCTCCAAAATATTGAAATAAACTGTGCCATTGTTACCAACTTGCATTCAATCACCTGCTGTTCATTTTGTTCTGAAAAAAAGTATAAAACTCAATATAATTTCAATTCAGAGAATCTTCCAGGCAATTTTCCCAGCAGGTTCTTCTACCAGGTGTCCTCCTCATTTCTGCTTATTGTGTTGAATATACATCCGTCACATCTACAGCAGAGCATCGTTGGAGGGACAAAACTCAGCAAAGAATAGGTGTGAAAAGTTGAGGGATGTTCCCCAGTATGTGATAAAATAGAACTTACCTGTATATGCACAGGTCAGGGATGATAATATCAGGGAGTGAAGCTTATTGATAGTGGTGGAGAAAAGAGCAAATAAGCAAGTAAAGTTATAAAATTTAAAATAGGTTGATACAGATACATGGATAGAGGAATATGGAGTAAGTACAAGCAAATGGAACTATACCAGATAAGCAATTTGGTATTTGTGAATAAGTTGGGCAGAGGACCTGTTTCCATGCTATATAGCTCCATGACTCCAAAATAAAGCATTTAGCATGTCATCTCAATTTTTGCTAACATCATGTCTTTTTTGAAATGTCATTCTTACAAACAGGGCCAGTGCTACCATTAGGATAACTAGGCAGCTGCCTAGGCCACAGACCACAGAAGGGTGCTGTCAGGATGGCCAGTCATCCAGTGTAGGGATCAAATGTGCAAAAGTAAACTTCCCTTATTTAGTCAGAGTCCCAGGGTCTGTTGGCTGGGCACGGCCATCTTTATTCTTGTGCGCATGCACAAGTTCCGGCTGGCACATGTGTGGCATGTTGGCAATTTGGGTCAATTGGCACATGCGCTGTGGGTTCACATGGTAGTTTGGTTGGTGTATACGCAATAGTTAAGGGAGCAAATTTGAATCATTAAAGCATTATACCATATGGCGGCAGCATAGAGGAATGAAGGTGAGTGAACCTCACATATTTTTTGTCGACCATTTACACAGATGTTTACACAAAACATTAACACAGATGCTTATTATGGATTGTTATCATAAAATGTTATTTATAGACATTTTAAGGAATGTTAAAGAATGTGGTTACACTTTTTTTGTGTTAAAATAAATGATTTAAATACATCTAGACTTATATTGATGCTATTAACCAGCAGAAAATTAGGCAAGAAAATGATATTAGCAACAAATCTTGAAATGCTTGATTGCTTTAGTCAGAATTGTTGGCATGAAAAACTTGTCATTCCATGATTCAAATGTAAAGTTGTACAAAGCTGGCAATGGAATTTTTTTTAAAGTTTGTAGAGTATCTGGCCTAGTGATTCTCAACCTTTATCTTTCCGCTCACATATCACTTTAAGTAATCTCTATGCCATTCATGCTCTGTGATTAGTAAGGGATTGCTTAAGATTGCATGTGAGTGGGAAAGGAAGGTTGAGATTCATTGCTCTAGACCCAATTGTTACTGAAATATTTTGCTTGAGAAAATTTGTCATTGGCCATTTCCTTGGGAGTTATGAAACTGTGCACGTAACAAGTCAATTAAGTATGATTAAAGCAGTGATTTTCAACCTTTTTCTTTCCACCCACATACCATCTTAAGCAATTCCTTACTAATCACAGAGCACCTATGGCATAGGGAATACTTAAAGTAGTAAGTAGAAAGAAATAGGTTGAGAACCACTGATCTGGTCTGTTTCGATCTTATCATGAATGAACATTTGCAGAGAGTTAAAGCAATGGTTCACTACCTAGGAAAAGATATCCAAAATGAGCTTACACAGCTTCTAGCAGGCGTTATAAAGCAAAAAAAAAATTAACACATAAAACTCAGCCAAATACTATATATAAGGTGATTTAACAGAGATCTTTCATGACATATCTGGAAATATTTCCCAAATTGAAGCTAAGGCCCTTCCTGATACAATTTGTAAGTTCAAGTTTGTTCTATCCCTTGCTATATGGTATAGTATAACATCCTTTTTGAAATCAATCTTACAAGCAAGCTACTACAAAATAAGGAAGCTGATTTAAATTCAGCTACAAGACAATTGCAAATGTCTAAGAATTACCTTGTTGACTGTAAGTGTGATGAGGGTGAGTTTTCAGCAAGTTTTGACAAATGCTATTGAGAATGCAAAGGAATTAGATATACTACAAAACTTTGCGACAGAACAAGTTAGAAACAGGAAAAATCAACGACAATTTGAGTATGAGGCCCAGGAAAAAGTACCACAAGATGAAAGCAGAAATTGAAAATAGGATTCTACTATGTTGACTTATATAATTGCCATACAATCTGTTGAAGAGAAATTCCAACTGCTACAACTACCTAATTCTCTATTTGGCTTCCTGTGTGATATATACAGTACAAAGAAAAAATGTACTGAAGATGTACTTAAAGGCTGGAAGAATTTAGAAAAATCATTGATGCATAATGGAAACAAAGATATTGATGCTGAAGATTTGTGCTGCGAACTTATAGCAATAGCTCGAAAACTTCTAATGTCTGTACCGCAACAAGGAATACTTCGCTTCATACGACAATAAAAAACTCCTGGATAATGTGCCCAATGTTTCTGACACTCTAAGGACCCTTCTCACGCTTCCAGTATCAGTGGCAAGTGGTGAATGTAGTTTCTCAAAATTTAAACTTATAAAAACTTACATACTCTCAACAATATTGCAACAGAGACTACATTGTTCGGTATCTATATCAATTGAACATGCCCAGGCATCAGTGCTCAATCTGATTGAATTGGTGACAAAATTTGCAAAGGACATTATCTGAATGCGAAAAAAATATTGTCCTAAATATGCCAAGTAACTTTAATAGGTATATAAACTTAAAGGAGTGTGAAGTCAAATGTTTTAATATTGTGTTGCCCTTGGTGAAGGAATACATTCTACAGAGTGCCCTTTAGTTTAAAATGATTTGTGTGCCAAAATATTTTCTTTTGTATTTGAGAAAGATAATCAAAGGTTAATGCATTGCTTATTCTTCCAATTTAAAATAAATTTAGCTGCTTCAAGTTTTGTGCTTTTCATTTTTTTCTTCAAAATATCTGTAATGGAAGATTTAAACCGTGTTTTTTTTACTTTTACAGGCTTTGCTTCTGCAAGGCTGAGAACCTGCTTGTTTTATTAGAATCAGCAGACATAAGCTAAATTCCACCAAGGGGCCAGAGATGCAGTTATCTGATGAAAGGACGTCTGTATACCAAGAACATTTAATCTTCCTGCTTGTTTTGGTCACAGACTGTCAGAGGCCTAGCCTTGATGCAAAATAAGCCATTGTATTCAACGTGATAAGCTCAAAAATTATGTTATTCGATAGAAGCCTAGCATGTTAGCTTGCTTGCTTATCTTTCTTGCTGTGCTGGGAATAGGTGCTTGGGTAAGCAGTTTTTGGGTAATATAAGCCATGGTCCCACTGCTGACATTTGAGACTCTCTGAGAGGTGGCAACATCTCTCAGCAAGAAGAACTTCTAGAGTCCAGCCAATGTGCCGGTTGGGGGAGGTGGAGAAGCTGCTACCGGCGCCCTGACAGCCTACTACAAGTGTGCAGTCATTGCCTCGCTTCGACAGTTGGACCCAGTCCAGGCTTTGATGGGAAGGGCTTGCATATTGTAGTTTGAAATCAGCTTTTGAATTTGTAATAAACATTTGTATAAACTGAACTGCTCTTGGTGTGTGTGTCTATTTTCTTTTGGTAGCTCAAACACTGTGACCAATCTAAAATGAACAAAATGAGAGGTACAAGTTTATCCAAGACAATATCTGTTTTTGAAAATTGAAGTTAGAATTTTTTTGTGGAGGTGCAAGTACTTGGCCTTGTCTAGGGTGCAAAATAGTCTGGAAGGCCCTGCATGCAAATATATTTTAAAAAGATATTGCATTTAAAATGACTCAAAGAGTTGTAAAGGTATTTATTCAACAGGAGAGTAACTAAAATGGAAGTCACAAAATGATGATGACAAGTTTGAAAGGATGACAGTGAGATCATGGCTGATTCATCTTTTTATCATTTTATGCGAGTAGATTTTGTTCTGTGTGGGTGCTGGTTTAACTTCGATACTTACTGTCCAAATCAAATAAAATGCTAGTAGCCAGCTCAAATAGAATCCAATTCTTGCAAAATATGCTTTGACATCTTGAATTAGGGTGTTCTTCATGTCTTAAACCAATATGAATATGTTTTATTGAAACCATTTTCTGAAATAATTCTAACATACATTGCTGGCAAAAAGATTTGTGGTGGTTTGATTTCAAAAATCAACTATTCCTATTGAAAAGTTTAAGTTCAGGTGAAAACCCTTATTTCAGTCATTTTTGAATTACCAGCAATGAAACAATTGGTTCATGTAGAAAAAAATATTTTTGCACGTCTTCAAGTGAATTGATTTCAAATAATTGAAAATAACAAGTCACAGAACTTTGGCAGCCTGTGCCCACAACTTGATTCCTTAACTCAATGGTCCTTGCAGGAATAGGAGATCCTGGTTGCGGGGGAAGTGACTGATTCAGACTTCTTGAGCTCTTGGTTTCCTTGCAGTGAACAATTCTAATGTTTTCTTACTTCACCTCCCTTCCTCCTTCCTTTGCCCTTCTCCTGTCGATTAAAAAACTAACTAGTAATTAAAATAACAAATCTATTTAAATTGAAACAAGTCATAAGGTAGACACAGCAAGGTTACCAAAGGTAAATAGCATATTGGCTTTCATTGGAAGAGATTTGGAATTTAGATATAGGACACTATTGTTTCAATTATATAGGCAACTGGTAAGTCTGCACCTGGAATGCTTTGCAGTTTCGGCCACCTTGTTAAAGAAACAATATTCAGTAAAACTGATACTCTGTCAATTGGGGTGTGCTGGATCTGCACATTTTCTGTATTTTCTTTTGCCAACACACTTTTGCTTGACTTTTCTGAGATATTGTGAGTGGAAGTGGAGTGTGGCCAAGAAAAATGTTTGAAAACCACTGTTTTAATTGTCTCTAATTATCTCGTTATGTGCATGGTTTCATAACTCCAAAGGAAATGGGCCAGTGACAATTTTTCTCAAGCAAAATATTTCAGTAACAAAAGTCTAGAGCAGTGGTTCTCAACCTTCCCTTCCCACTCACAAACCACCTTAAGCAATCCCTTACTAATCACAGAGCATTGATGGTGTAGGGATTATTTAAAGTGAAATGTGAGTTGGGGGAGGGAGTGTGGTAAACTACTGTATGTGTTTGTCTCTTTAGGTACAGCCATTGGCTGACTGTACCTATGGCTCCTCCCTCAGCCCCTGCCCAGTGCAGAAGTCAAGCAGCATGGATGGGCTTTTGTTCTTAAACTAATAAAAGCCTCTGAGTTCATTCATCTTCATTCTTTTGGGGTTATTGATGGTGTATCAGGGGTCAATTTGAAAACCACTCTACCTCAGTTTTTTGGTCATGGGAGTGTTTAAAAAAAAGATATATTTTTCAAAGATTGGGTAACTGGAGGATATAAGGATGTAGCAGAAGACATCATCAATCTGAGGGCAGATTAACCATAATCATATTAAATGGTGGGTAAGCTTGATGGACCAACTGGCCTCCTTCTGCGTTTATATCTTAAGTAGATCAGCTGGTGCTTTATTTTTTTTTTCAAAAGCAGGAGTATTCTGACGTTCTGACTGATTGCAGGTATAGTGAGCTCTCCAGGTGTCTCAGTTGCATGCATTATCTCTGTGTACAAGATCTCCTTGACTCTGATACTCCTTCTGAAGCGATAAGCATTAGTTAGGCAATTGCTCAGAGCATGGAAATGAGCCAAAAGGTTGTCAGCTTTCAACGAACAACAATTAATTAAGGGTAAGAAATGTTGGTCTAAATGGAGACTGATTGTTCTTTCTCTTCAATTAGGATATGGCTGTTTAAAATTGCACATATTAAATGAGGCCAGTCAACCCATTAGGTCTGCACCAATGACAGGAACAGCAGTCCTATCAGCTCTACTCCCTTCTTATTCCAGTGAACTTCCGAAATTTATTCAGATCTCAGTTACTCCAGAATGCTGGGTTTTTTTTTACCAGCATGGCTTTTGAATAATAAAGGAATAAAGGGTTGTAGGGAACACAAGGATCAATGAAGGTGATTCCACAGCCAAGTCAGCAATGATCATATTTGACTAGAACAGGCATGATGAGCTAGATGGCCTCCTGCTACTCCTGTTTCTTATGTTGCTATGGTCTTTTGGGTGTGGGAAGAACCTTGTGTCCTTAAAGGGGGATCGTGCTAATAGCACACAGTGAAAAGAATCAAAATAATTTCTCCAAAATTGTGAGTCTGCAGTGTTAAATGTTGCACAACTGTACTACCTAATAAAACTGGTGCACATAAGGAACTCATTGAATAAAGAGAATCCTCTTTCTAATAATATCAGATGTCACCGAAATAGTCCCATGTGAAATGTAGCATAGGCAAAATCTAGTCAAATTTAATATTGGATATTTGTGTGACTGATGAAAGATCATATCAGCATCAGTTAATGTAAATAACTTTTAAAGAATAGAATTTTTTATGATAAAGATTAATTTTGATTTTCTAAGTTGATAAATGTCCTAAATCTCTTCAGTGATCTTTGATGGAAAATAGAGAAGTTAAAGTACTGTAAAATCCCAGGTGTTCAGCACCAATGGGTATTGGTAGATACCAGATAAGTAAATTTTTCAATTGCTTGAGATTGTGTGTGTATATGATTGGTGAACTAACGGCAAGATGCACCAATTTTAAACAATTTATTTTTACCAATTTATTTTCTGAGATTTTCTTTCAGGTTGCTTGAGGCTGCTGGTTGCTTGAAATCAGAATCAGACTCAGAATTTATTGTCATGAACAAGCTAGGAAATTTGGTGTTTTGCAGCATCATGATAGGGTAAACATTCCTAGCAAAACCATCCTACAACATTACCACAAACAATCTGATGGCAGCGGGGAAGAAGTAGTCCTTGTGACTTTGAGTACTCTTCTTTAAGCTCCTGTACCTTTTCCTCAAAGGTAGCAGAGTGAAGAGGACATGGCCTGGGTGGTGGATGTCTTTGAGGATAGAGGCTTTTTTTAAGACACCGCTTCATGTAGATGTCCTTGATGGAGTGAAGCCTTCCGTAGTTTATTCTTGTTCTAAGAGTTGTCACCTCCATTCCAGGCAGGGATGCAACCAGCCAGAATGCTCTCCACAGTACACCTGTAGAAGTTTACAAGAGTCTTTGATGACATTCTGAATCTCCTCAGACATCTCACAATGTATAGCCACTGACGAGCCTTTTTTGTGATTGCATCAACATGGAGGCTCCAGGACAGATCCTCAGAGATGTTGACACCCAAGAGTTTGAAGTTCTTGACCCTCTCCACTATTATGGCCTCGATGAGGACTGGGTCATATTCCTGACTTCCTCCTGAAGTCCACAATCATCTCCTTGATTCTGCTGATGTTGAATGCAAGCTTGTTGTCATTACACCATTCAACAAGCTGATCCATCTCTCTCCTGTACACATCCTCATTGCTGTTTGTGATTCTGGTGAAACTGATTTATCATCGGCAATCTTATAGATAGCATTGGAATTATGCCTGGCCTCACAGACATGGTTGTGTAATGAGTAGAGCAGTGGGCTATGTACACATCCTTGGGGTATGCTTTTATTGATAATCAGTGAGGAGGAGATATTGTTTCCAATTCATACTAACTGTGGTCTTCTGTTTAAGAAGTCAAGGAATCATTTGCAGAAGGGGGTACAAAGGCCTAGATTTTGTAACTTCTTGATCAGCATTGAGGGAATAATGGTATTGAAAGCTGAGTTGAAGTCGAGGAAGAGCAGCTGTATATATGAATTACTGTTTTTGAGATGATCCAGACCTGAGTGGAGAGCCAGCAATATTGCATCTGCTGTGGAGCAATTATGATGATGGGAACATTGCAGCGAGTCCAGATCTTTATTTAGGTATGTGATGGAATATTTGGGAATATTTTTGGGAGATAAATTGGGAAAAATATAGTAGGATACATACACACACTTTAAAACATATACTATTTGAATATTGAAGAATTCATATTCAGTGGTTTTACAGAAACTATGGAGAATGCTATGGAAATTTCACATATGGCTTCTAATTGAAGTGAATGAATGGACTATTGTTTTTAAAGCCACAGCAAGAGACAGGCTGTCTCCTAATATGTATTCACAGAAAGGTCACTGAGAGGTTCTTGTTTACCTAAAAACAACAGATTAACCAAAAGACAAACTCCTATTGTTTGCTGGAGAAGGTCAGAGGTTTTGCAAGAGATAGAGAGAAGGATATGCTGCCTGCCAGTCAGAGTCTCAGGCAGAGGGAGAGAGAGCGAAGGGAGTCTTGGACTGTGTGTGACACAGAAAGGTGTGACAAGACGGGAGAAGCTTGTTGGAACTGAAACAGAAGCTCCAGAGTAGCAGATGGCTGGAAGTTCTATCTGTCTGATGTTTCTCTTGGAATAAGTGGAACAGAAAGGAACTCTGTGGTAGCCTTAAACAAAATGGTTATCATCTGAGAACCCTGATGGGGCAAATTTTATCAGCAAGTCATTGAGGTGACTAATGGGGGTACTTCATTTGTGGAAATTCTGGAACCACACATCTCTCTCTGCAAACCTACAAAAACCTTCCTGAGCAGTAACCATTTATCTTACGAGCACCAAAGACTGGTGAACTTTATAAATGTTAAATTCTGTGCACAATATAACAATTGCCTGCAACCAGTGAACTTGGAAGAATGAGAAGTGAGAGTGAACTGTGAACCAAATAACTTTTCTTAAATTTACATACATATTACATACATATGTGCTTAGAATTAGAACAGGGTTAATTTGGGTTAGTTAAGTTAATAGTGATAACTTAAAGTTAGATTCTGTTTTCATGTTTAAAGATAATTAAAAACAACTTTTGTTTAAGTAACTATTTGTTGTAGTGAATAGCTGTTGCTGCTGGGTATTGGGGTCCTTTGGGCTCGTAACAGGTATGTGTTAATTGAGGCCATGACCAGCCTCTCAAAGAATTTCATCATAGTAGAAGTTAGGGCTACTGGGCATTGAGACAGCTCACACTATTCTTCTTGGGTTCCGGGATGATTGGTGCCCTTTTGCATCAGATTGAAACGTCTAACTGTAGCAAAGAGAGGTTGATTTTCAGTAGACTGCCAGGTACGTCTCAGGGCCTAATGCCTTGCAAGAGTTCACCCTCTTGAATGATGTTCTGACTTCACCCTCAGAGACAGATATCATAGGGTCCTTTTCAGGGATTCTAGTAGGCATTTTTAGGTTCTTCTCAAAGCAGGCATAGAAGAGGTTAATCTAATCGGATAATGAAGCATCACAGCCATCTATACCATTTGCTCTCATTTTGTAGGCTGCAATTGCCTGCATTCCCTGCCATAGCTGACGTATATCTGTCTCAGTTTCTAGCTTCCTCTTTTATTGCCACTTTGCTTCAGAGATGTCCTTCTTGTAAAGATTCGATCCCCGGCTTAAATGCCCTTGTTCTTGCCCTCAGTAGGTTGCAAATTCTCTGCTTCATCCAGGGCTTCTGGTTGGGGAACATAAAGTATGTGCGCGTGAGCACACACTCATCTACACAGGTCTTGATGAAGTTGGTGACACATTGCATATTCATTCAAGCCCATAGTTCTTGAAAATGTTCCAGTCCACTAATTCAAAGCAGTCCTGCAGATGCTTCTCCGCCTCCCTCGACCATACTTTTGCCATCTTCACCACTGGTGCTGTGGTCTTAAGCCTCTGCTTGCACCAGGGAATTCTGGATAACAGGGGTTTTACTCTGTCTAGTAAATGAAATATTAAGTGTTTCAAAGTAATTGCTTGGTGACCACCAGTCTCTTAGTTTATTGGGATAATTGTTTATGGAATTGCATCCTGACTTGGAATTATTTCTTGCAGAAGAAAAGAGATGAGAGAAAGAGAGCAGAAACCTATATATATTGTTACTTCATGAGAGAAATCTGATTAATAATGACTGGCTTATGGACTTAAAGTGTCTGCTTTAGTGGGCTTTACCATAGTTTGATAGAATGGAGTGGGATTCAGTACATACCAGTTCTTTATTCATCTGTAATATAAACAAGCAAATGGAGATGAAAAGGGGAAAGACACATTTATTCCCAAAATATGACAAACACATGATACAAGAATGGTACAAGAAACAAGTTTCAGATAAATAATATCTTCTTACTTATTGATAATCATGAAAACCTTTTTTTGAATATTTCAAAATATCCATGTACTTACATAGTTGTAAAAAGATGATATCTGATATCGGATGGCGCCAACTCAATGCACAAGAAGATGTAATTACTTCAGAGCAGAATGAATCTAAAATAATTTCCATGCCAAATCAATCTTCTTGGGAAATACCACTGAGCACATCTAGTCATGAATCACATTTCTGCTAAATGATACTGTGTCCGTTTCAAGTTTGCACCTTAATCATGTCTTACCCATGTAAATGCCATTTCTGTCTTGGAAATTAGTCCACATTGTTCTGAAGTATGCATGTTACTGCACCATCTCAGAAAAAAAAACAACTAATCATTAGTCACCATGGGCTCTCTACAACACAGTAGTTTAAAGATGGCTTTCATATTCAGGCCACAGTCTGATACCAAAAACCCAGCTTAGATAGAGATGAGTTTCAATCATTACTTTATTCACTCACCTGCTTTCCTTGAGCCATCTGGGCAAACTGCACCTTCACCTCATAAGGAACACTTCCATCAATGTTGTCGGTCACTTTAATTCTTTACTGATTCAGGGAAGCTCAGAATATATCCACGTGAACATACAGCACCTCATCCTTGGACCATTCATATCATAGTGCACTGCCCTCAACATCAAAGTCACCAGTTTCAGATATGGGAGTCATCCTGTTGTTCAGCATTGCTGCCAGTGTGCTGTAAAGTCATAGTGAGGCAAGCCAACTGAAGATCGCTACTGCACCTGAAGCTGATGCAAAACTATTCATACCTTCTTTATCCACCTGTGGATGGTAGAGCAAAATGGATGGCAACTCAGAGATTGAATTGTAGACCCAATCCAGACTTTTTGAAAGTCAGGTAAACAGTAGAAATCAGGGGCTGATGAGTGATACCCAGAAATTTGAGCCTTATGGTGGGAAGATGGAAGGTTGTGGTGCCTGAGATTAAGATACTGTAGTCTGTTTTGAAAGGAACCTTTGCTTGGAGAAGCTTTCAGGAGTTCAGAATTGAGGTGTGGCTGAGTTTGGAAAGGATGTCCAAACTGGGGTATGAAGAAGTGATTTTCCAGAGATAAAGAACTCAGGGAATATAGCTTGCAGCCAGGGATCTGTCTAATGGTGTAAGTCTTAGTGGTAAGATGACACATGGTCTATATTTTGATGAATGGGAGTCGTGCCTGGATCTTTGAGAGGGCTGAAATGAATAGAGAGTGGGATCATCATGAGATTAGTGATTTATTGGGATGAGATTAGGTCCTTGTGAATAGATTTAAGAGTGAGGATGTGGCATGAGATTAAAGACTGAGTTTTGACACCAGGCTGGAAGTTTGGTCAGAAGATCCCCAGGGGATGGTGTAGATTGGTCTAAAAGAGATTTGAGTGGAGGAGCTTGGAGTATGGCTATGTAAAAAGAAAAAAAAAATGGAGTTCAACTGGGTTTGGATCCAAGCACTGGGCTCCATGACTCTACCTTTAAATTAAATCACTGAAAATTCAGTTTTTGTCAGAAAACAGTGGCAGGAACACGTCAAGACAAAGTGATCTAATTTCTCAGAAAGTGTTGCAAAGGGAGTAGAGTCATTTCTGCATAACTGGTCAGCTTCCATCATCAGTGAAATAGTGGATTGTGGTCTGAAATGCCCAGGCAATTTTTTTGAAGATTACAATTGGAATTTCAAGTATGCTGCTGTGCTTGAATTTCTGGACTTGCAGTATTTTCAGATCCCCATTACAGCTTCACGGTATTTTGATTCTATTTAGATCATCAGAGCCTTTTCCCTTGGGTGAAAATTCCAAGTTCTAGAGGGCATAGTTTTAAAGTGAGAAGGGGAAAGATTAATGGAGGTTTTTATCAAGCCAGTTGTTTCTCTTTAATGCAGAGTGGTGGGCATCTGCAACTTGCTACCAGAGAAAAGCAATGAGGAGGCAACATGAACAAGGTAAGTGAGACAAGGAATGGAGACTGTATGCAGGCATCTGGGTTCATCAAAGTTGGCACAGAGATTGTGAACTGAAGGGCCTATTCCTGTGCGGTTCTCTGCTCTATGATTTTCCCAATTACATCTAAGAATCAGAACCATGAACAACTCATGACATTTGGTGTTGGCACCAGCATCATAGTGTAAACATTCATATTATAACCATCTTATGACGATATTATAAAAAAAATAAATAAAAATAATAATAACAATAATAGAGCAGAAAAAGTAAGGCAGGGTCTTTGATCATTCAGGAACCTGATGGCAGCAGGAAAGAAGCTGTCTTTGTGCTACTGAGTTCTCATCTTTCGGCTCCTATAACTTTATTCCAGACGGCAGAAGAGTGATGAGAGCATGGCCAGGATGGCAGGGGTCTTCAAAGATGGAGGCTGCTTTTTTTAAGACACTGTCTCATGCAGATGTCCTTGCTGGAGTGGTCTGGTGCCTATGATGTCTCAGGCCGAGTTAACAACCTTCCAGAGTTTATTCTTGCTCTGAGAGTTGGTGCCTCCATGCCAGGCAGTGATGCAACCAGCCAGAATGCTCTCCATGGTACATTTATAGAAGTTTACACGAGTCTTTGGCTGACATACCGAACTGCCTCAGACACCTCACAATGTATAGCCACTGGTGAACCTTCTTGTCATTGCATCAACATGGAGGCTCCAGGACAGAGCATCAGAGATGTTGACACCCAGAAATTTAAAGTCCTTTACTCTTTCCACTACTGAGCCTGTATGCATCCTCATTGCCATTTATGATTCTGCCAACAACTGTGGTGTCATTGACAAACTTGTAGATAGCATTGTAATTGCGCCTGGCCACACATTCACGGGGGTAAAACAAGTAGAGCAGTAGGTAAGCTTGCATTCCTGGGGTGCACCTGTGTTGATGATCAGTGAAGAACAGACATTATTACAAATTTATACTGGCTGTGGTCTTCCAATGAGAAAGTGAAGGATCCAGTTGCAGTGTGGGGGACAGAGGCCTAGAACTTGTAGCTTCTTGACCAATGCTGAGGGAATAATGTTATTGAAGGCCAAGCTGTAGTCGATGAAAAAAAGCTGTATGAATGAATTGCTGTTTTCGAGGCGATCCAGAATTAAGTGGAGAGCTCATGATGTCCTTCCCCCTTTGTTCTGTTGTTTGGCCCATTCCCTTTAATTGTGCATGTGATCTACTCAAATGCAGATTGCTCCATCGTTCTCTCCTCTCCATTCCTAACCTTCAGCATTTTATAACTTTGATGAAAAATTATTGAGCTGAATGGATAACACTAATATATTCTCACAAGATATCACCTGACCCATTGGCTTTCCCAGTTAATTATTTCATATCTAATGAATAACAAGCCAATTAACAGCCTGAAGGGTGTCTATCAAATTATAGAAAAATAAATACAGCAAATGTACTTTTTGTTTATAAATGTTGTTCTCTATTTTGGGTTCCAAATGCAAATGCTGGAGCACCTCAAGACTTATAATAAATGAGCTTAAAATATGAGACACCTCACATTGTTTAATTTCAATATTGTGATGCACTGTCAGTTTTGTTGAAAGATCATAAGTGAAATTCCCTTTACATTACTGACTGATCTGCTAATGTTCTCTTGCATTCTCTCTTTGTGGCTTATTTTGTGCATTGGTTGAAAGCATTCTTTATTTGCAGTCCCAATAATCTGAAAGGTCATTAAATGAGAAAGGTAACAATTTATACAATAATCGTAGAAGCAGACTCTGAAAGGAAGAGGCAGTGAGCTGAACAGAAATAATGCAGCAGGGAATAATGCTAAATAATGGAGAAATGGTAAAAAGTTTAAAATCAACTGCAGTTCATTGGATTAGGATGAATGACAGATTGGAAATGAAGAGGTTACTTGCCGACAGTTCAGGGATTGTGTATTCCAGGAAAGTTGAAGTTGAAAAAATGGACAAAGTGGAAAAAAGTTGAGGTTGAAGATTCGTTGATTCTTAAAAATGGATGATAGGATGATGAAAAGTCATATTTTCTCAGGAGATCAGGAAATAAAATCAGTATTTATGGAGATGAGAGATAGGTAACAAGTAATAATAAACACCTGTGGCATTTGCTCAGAGGGACTCTCTACAAAGGGCCCAGAAAAATAAAAATCCCTGAGGTACCCACCTGACACAAGCCTCAAGTCTGAGAACTGATTACTATTAAGACCATCTGGCTTCTCCTGCAAAGAAAATCCACAATCAAATTTACCACCTCATCTGCATTTGTCTCGTGAGTAAATGCAGGTGCAAAAAATCTATTTAAAATCTCCCCCATCTCTTTTGGGTCCATTCTTAGGTGACCACTCTGATCTTCAAGAGGACCAATTTTGTCCCCCTTGCTATCCTTTTGTTCTTAATATAACTGCAGAAGCCCTCATGATTTTCCTTCACCTTCTTTGCCAAAACAATCTCATCTTCTTTCTGGCCTCCTTATTTCCTTTTGTGCATTGCTTTTCACATACTTCTGAAGTGCTTCATTTCTTCCTTGCAAACCTGCAGACTTTATATAACTCCTTCGTCTGCTCAACCAGGGCCTCAATATCTTTCAAAAACAAAGGTTCTCTTGACCTGACAGTCTTGCTTTTAATCCTGAAAAGAATATATTAACTCTGTAATCTCAAAATTTCATCTTTGAAGACCTTCAACTTACCAAACACACCTTTGCCAGAAAACAATCTATCCCAATGCAGACTTCTCAGCTCCTTGTTGAAACCATCACAATGAGCCTTGTTTCAGTTTAGATTCTCAAACCATTTACCAGACCTACCCTTTTCCATAATTAACGTAACTAATGACATTACGATCACTCAATCCAAAGTATTCCCTTATATACATTTGCATCACTTGCCCTGTCTCATTCCCTAAAAGGAGATCCTTCCAGCTGCTTCTTCTTTATATAGATACTACTTGATGTTTGACTGTAATTGGTATCTCAGAATGGACACGCATGGAATACTAAAGGCTTAAAGCAAACTTTTTAATCAAATGTTGTATTTGACAAACTATAACAGGGACACAAGGCATGCAAGAGCCAAAATATTCATACTTTCATTGTTAGTCGGCATCCAGGGATCCTAGGCTGGATAGACCATCTTGATTTCTGTGCACATGTGTGAGTCTTCAGTTGGAGCATGTGCTGTGGGTTTGCATAATGGAGTTTGGCTCGCGCGATTTAAGTGATCCCTTACTAACCACTGAGCACTTGTGGCATCAGATGTCATAGATGCACTGTGGTTAGTAAGGGATTACTTAAGGAGGTATGTGAGTGGAAAAAAACAAAGTTTGAGAACTATTCCTATAACCTTTCAACCCCTTATCACTATAGCATGCGTATTCTCCCCCAGTTTCCTTCTAAGACAAAGGGTCAGATACTGTGCCAGAGATATGACCACTGGAACTTTCTTCAGAGTAATTTGGTATTGCATGTCCACCTGACACTGGACGTGGCTTCATTTCACAAGGCACATGGAGTAGTTTTGCACTTTATCAGTCAAGAACTTGTGTGCTAGAAACATTGACTTTACTGCTTTCCATAAACCTGTTTGTCTTTTCTTTCCCCTCCCCCTTTTTCCAGTCCTTCCAATTCTTTCACCCACACAGCCTTACCACCCTCCCTCCTTTTTCCATCTTGCCACCCCCTCCCTTCTGCCTTGGCACTACCCCCTCTCACCCTCCCCCCACCCCACTCATTTGTTCAGACACGTCGGCATTTTCTCATACTTTGATGAAGGGCTCAATCCCAAAACTTTGATTATGTATCTTTGCCTTTGCTACATAAAAGACACTGTTTGACCTGCTGAAGCATTTTGTGTTTTTACTT
The DNA here is from genome assembly GCF_036971445.1 of Narcine bancroftii. NCBI lineage: Eukaryota > Metazoa > Chordata > Chondrichthyes > Torpediniformes > Narcinidae > Narcine > Narcine bancroftii. The sequence goes on from NC_091475.1 coordinate 142,302,131, forward strand.
CAATCACAGTGTCTACAGAATTTTATGATTTACTTCTGCATGCGAGAAGAGCTGAACTCTCTGGAAAGAGACTTGCACCTCCTTATTACAATGAAAACCAACATTAAAAATTGTTAAATAAATTTTACCTTAAATAGACCTACCTAATATTTCTTATGGGTTATTATTCTGGGCAAAACAGTGTTCATTGCAAGGTTATACACTGAACAATCACGCAAGTGCAAAAGCTAGAAAAATTCAGAGCTTGATGCTCAGCCTACACTGTGTTAACTATTGTTAATTTTTAAAAAACTATATTTTATTTATTAAACATATATAATGTCAAAAATTAAGAATGTTATAGCATAAGTACATAATAAAATATTAACAAATATATGCTGAAACTCTATTTATAAAAACTAAAATACTGGAATTAAAAAACTTTTAAAAAACTACAAACTACAAAAAAAACCCTATTAAACCAAACCACTCTAACTAGAAAACTAAAATATAAGAAATTTCATTAGTAAACAATTATGAGTAATTAATTTGGATTGCATCACTTGACACTCAAAGACCTCAAAAACATTATAAAGTTGTTATATTTTTAGGGAAAACTTCACTGATCAAGAAAAAAAACATAATCTTAATTTCATTATTTTGCATACAGACCCCAAATTTGCAAAAATAAAGAATACTTATCCCTTAAATTATACATATTTTTTCTCTCTAATGGAATACAGCATGAATCTCAGCATACCATCTATCCAATTTTTTTAAACTTTATTTAAAATTTTATGACATGAATAAAAATTACATTTAAAGAAATAATAAAAAATAAGATAATAAAAATTAGAATACTACATCATTAAACTACACAAATTAACCCCCACCCCAATAATTATAACACAACATTAATCATCTAATTTAAAATTAGTCCAACCCTCCCCCCAAAATAAAGAGTGAAGAATTAATTAACAATGTTGTAAATAAAATAGAAAAAACCCCACTTACAAAAAAAAGGATAAAACTTAACGACAAAAAAAATTACTAACAAAAAAAATATCAATACTAAAATAATACCCTTAAACATATATTTAAATCAAACATAATACATTTATTTAACAAATGAAATCCACTTTAAAACTAAGTTCAAATATTAAAATCATATATCAACCACATATCTGTTATACAAAAAATCATAATTAATAATACATAAATACAGAATTTCCATTAATAACAAGTTTCCTTTATAATTCATCGAAAGACCAAAAACATCCCTTAGAAAAACAATCAGATAAACTTTTTATTCCCTTCCCCTTCCCTTATATAAAAAAAGAAAAACAAAGAAAACAAAGTTCAAACTCTTATAAAATTCTCCATATTCTTCATTTATATCATCTTAAAAATTCTCTATTGAAATTAACTTAATTTTATTAAACTCTTCTCCCTCAATGTATTTCTACTTGATTTTCTTTTTTTTCTTCTTATCACCTTTCCCCTCATTTTCCTCTTCATCTAATTCAACATCCTCAATTTTTGACTTATTATCTTCTGTGACATCATCCTCTTAATAGAGAAAAAAGAGAAAAAAACCCCAAAAAAAGAGGAAAAAAGGAGAGAAAAAAAACCTCCTAATTCTCTCTCAATTACAATCAGAAAACAAAAAGAGTTAAAAAAATTATTTATTTAAAAAATAATAATAAAAAAAAACCTTCACTTCTTAACCCAAAAATTAAAAAGAAAAAAAAAAACAGGTCGGAAGTCACGACTACCTCCTCCTGTTTAAACCGCCCAAAGCGGTAACTCCCCCAAAATATTGGGTGTGAGATAACTCACAGGTAGCTGATGACTTCTGGAAACTAGTGCCTACCCAGTTCCCTCTCCCAACTCCCATTTCATTAAACTATCATCATTATTTAAACTATTTAAACTCTTCTCAAAAAAAAAAGATAAAAGATTTATTTTTTTAAATCAACGTTACCACTTCGGTCACCATTGCTTCCATTTCTTTTAAAAATCTGGATCCCACCTTGCATCTCTACTCTCTTCGGAGACCTTAAAGGACTACATTGTTCCTGAAACTGCATGATTGGTAGAGACTGAGCAAAGTCCATAACCTCTTTAGGATTGTCAAAGAACTTTGGGTGATTTCCATCCTGAAAAATCTTCAGTACTGCAGAATACCTGAATGTTGCCTTATGTCTTTTTTTCCACAACCGTTCTTTCACAGAATTAAATTTGCGTCGTTGAAACATAATTTCTTGACTCAAATCTTGATAGAAGAAAACAGGATTATTCTGAACCATCAAAGGGGATCTATTTTGCTGGGCATTTCTAATAGCCGTATGTAAAATTGTCTCTCTGTCACAATAGTTTAAACAACGGATCAGAACAGGTCTTGGATTCTGTCCTGAAAAAGATTTTCTTCTTAAAACTCTATGAGCACGTTCCAGTATTAAACCTTCAGGGAATTTATCCTGTCCTAACACTCGTGGAATCCATTCAGTAAAAAATTTTCTTGGATCTGGTCCTTCTATGCCTTCTGGCAAACCAACAATTTTCACTTTGTTCCGTCTAGATTGATTCTCCAAATAATCAACCTTTTTTGCTAAATTTTTATTTTGGATCTGCAATGTTTCAATTATTCTATTTTCATCTTGCAGTTGATCCTGTACATCGACTAAACCTTGATCACACATTTCAAATCTTTCAATGGTTTCCAGCTTAAAAGCTCCATTAATGGCTTCTGCCATCGCATTAATCTTGGAAATAAACGGGTTCACAAAATTAGCTAAGTGACTCAATACAGAATACATCTTATCTTCAAGATCCTTAACAAACATTTCAACAGAAGTAGATTCAGGCATAATGGGGTCTTGCTGTTCCTTAGAGACCACGGGATCTTCTGTCCCTTCCCTTAATTTAGTATCTTTTCTAGCAGTTTGACTTCGTATAAAAATCTCTCTCAAAGTCCCCCCAGCAATACCAGGAGACTGAAGATCAGGATTATCTTTAAGCCAAATCTCTTTAATCATCTTCACTGAATCGATGTCTGGAAAAACCATTGTAATTGAAGATGCATTTTGCAGCGCCACCACTGTAGCAGTCGAATGACAGCTCTTTAACACTCCAGCTGGTGGCGCCCCAGCTGATTCAACTGTCAAAGTCTCAGTAACAGCAGTGGCTGTTGTGTGAAATACTGGCACCCGGCCAGCCCTTTGTTCTGAAAGCTGCTGAATGTGACCTTCAGAGAGCCTTACCGGTATAAATCGGAGTTTCAATGCCGAATTCTGTACGTCTTCTTCTGGATCCATTCTACGCTGAGTCCTGGCTTCTTGTAAACAAGCAGGCCCAGACAATTTCGGAAAATGTAGTTTTTTAACAGTCTGTTGATGTTTCCTTTTACCTTTTATTTTGCATATAAACCACAAGGCACTGATCCAGCACCTCTTATTATTTATAAACTTTTAAAAGAACTTTAATGGGCACTTAAAGACAAAACAATAAATCAGAGTCAGGAGAGGTCTGGAAGGTACGTCTGTTCCCTACGCCATCTTGCCACGCTCCCATCTATCCAATGTTAATGAAACATGGATTTCCATGTTACAATGACACATTTCCTTGTTATTACCAAAACTAACAACTGTGGCTGCTTACTACAAGGCAGGCGAACCGGCCTTGCTTGAAAGCCATGCGGCGGGGCAGCCGGTCAAAATGGCGCTGTCAGGGTGGGGGGGCGGGGCGGTTTACCTTCCTTCCAGCATGCGGCTCAGAAACCCGTGCTGGGGGATGATGTGACATCCGGGTGACATCAGCACCCTCCAGCGCGGACCTCAGCCAGGTCTAGGCTGGGAGTATAAGTGCAGCCATCCTGCAATAAACCAGTCTGCTCACTGAGCTCAACCCATCTGGTTGTGTGTGTTATTGCAGGAGCAGAGTAGCTGCCGCTACAATTGGTGACCCCGACTGGTTCAAACGTCTTTGAACCCATCATGAGTGAGCCTGGGATCAGCGCTATAGCTGTAAAACTGCCTGAATTCTGGGTTCAGGTGCCGGAGACCTGGTTTGGCCATGCGGAGGCCCAGTTCATCTGACACGACCAAATTCTACCATGTGGTTGCTGCCCTGGACCAGGCCACTGCCAGACGTCTGCTGCACCTTGTTCAGCACCCACCCACTGAGGACAAATACAAAACCATAAAGCGAGTGTTTACCGGGTCCCTTGGACTATACAGACACCAACGTGCCGCTCGGATGCTGCAACTCGACGCCCTGAGGGACAGGTCCCCGATGGAGCTGATGGACGAGATGCTCATGCTCATGGGTGAGCTCACCAACTGCCCACTCTTTGATCGCATCTTCCTTGACCATATGCCTGGGGAGATCCGGCCGCTGCTGGTCCAGGAGAGCTTCACCGACCCGAGGAAGGTCGCTCAGAAGGCCCAAGATCTATGGCTCTCATGATTCTCAGAGCGCTCAATGGTCCAGCAGATCACGGAGCATGGGCCCGACCATATCAAGCCCGTCCCTAGTGCTGTGGTAGAGCACCCGGCCCCTGCAGGGCCCCTAAGAGCATAACCAAGGTCATAGCATTTGCTTCAGGCATCTGCTTCCACTACCAGCACTGGGGAGCCAAGGCTCAGAAGTGTCGTCAGCCCTGCTCATTCCAGGGAAACAACCAGGCCGGCCGTTGATAATGGTTGCAGCAGCTGGCCAAGGAAACAGCCTCCTCTACCTGCGGGACTCAGTCAGTGGCTGGCGGTTCCTCATTGACACTGGAGTCCAGATCAGCGTCATCCCGGCCACAGCCGGGTTTAATAGGATTTTTTTAGGATCCAGGATCCGACCTTGTGGACCTACCCTCTGTTCAACCATCGCAATGACAATCCAGATGTATGGAGACAAGACAGTCCACTTCCAGATTGGCCAATGGAATTTTGCATGGAGGTTCACCGTCTCGTCGTTCCCGACTGCCATCCTGGGTGCAGACTTCCTCCTCACACATGGGCTTCTGGTGGACATTCGGAGTAGGTGCCTGATGGATGCCCGTACCTTCCAGGCCATTTGCCTCGATCCCTCCCACTCGGAGCAACCACAGATGGCCATGATCAGCATGCTCAGAGATGAGTTCCAGTGAATCCTGGACGAGTTCTCGACACTCCTCAAGCCACAGTTCTCTGCTGCCTCACCACGCCACAGGGATTTCCACCACATCCCCACCCAGGGCCCACCAGTTCACACCAAGGCACGCCGGTTTCCGCCTGACAAGCGGAAGGAAGAGTTTTCGCACCTGTTGGAGCGGGATCCTTCGGCAGTCTAACAGCCCATGGGGCTCACTGCTCCACCTGGTCCCGAAAGACTCCAGTGGCTGGCATCCCTGCAGAGACTATTGATGGCTCAAAGAGGCCACCGTTCCTGACCCTTACCCCATCCCTCACATACAAGACTTTATGGTCAACCAGCACAGCGTGAGGATCTTCTCCAAGGTTGACCTGGTGAGCGGATATCACCAGATCCCGGTGCACCCTGAGGACATACCCAAGATGGCCATCATCATCCCCTTTGGCTTACTCAAATTCCTGCACATGCTGTTCAGGCTCAAGAACGCCACTCAGACCTTCCAGTGCGTCATGGACTCTGTGGGCAGGGACTTAGATTTCATCTTTATTTATTTGGACGACATCCTCGTCACCAGCAAGGACCGGGTGCAACACAAGGCCCACCTACAGTCCCCTTTCTCCCGGCTGGCCAACTTTGGCCTTACCATCAACCAGGCCAAATGTCAGTTCGGGAAAGAGTCCATGCAGTTCCTGGGCCATACCATCACGGCCAAAGGAGCCATGCCTGCTGCTGTGAAGGTTGCTGCTATCAGGGAGTTCCCACGCCCGGACAGCCTCAAGGGGCTGCAGGAGTTTGTGGGTATCGTAAATTTTTACAACTGCTTCATCCCGGGAGCTGCGTGCATCATGCAGCCGGTGTTCACCCTCATCGCAGCCAAGCATAAGACACTCGCTCGGAACCCAGAAACCTGCACCGCATTCAAGGCCACCAAGGACACCCTCGCGAAGGCCGCCATGCTCACCCACCCACACACCAACCTGCATATGGCACTCTCTATCAATGCCTCTGCCACGGCTGTTGGTGTTATCCTGGAGCAGCAGGTGAATGGACATCAGAAGCCGCTGCCATTCTTCAGCCACCTACTCTGCCTGCCGGAACACAAGTATAGTGCCTTCGACCACGAGTTACTGGGCATGTACCTGGTGGTGCGGCATTCCACTATTTTTTAGAGGGGAGGACTTTTACCATTTTCACCGACCAAAAACCCCTCAACCAGGTGCTCGCGATGGCAAAGGATCCCTGGTCGGCCCGCCAGCAGCGTCACCTCTCCTTTGTGTCGAGTTTACCACCGACATTCAGCACAAGGCGGAGAAGGACAATATTTTTGCTGATGCACTCTTGTGACCGGCCATCTGTGCGCTGATGCCTGGCCTTGACTTTGACCAGCTCATCCGGGACCAGAAATCTGATGAGGAGACGAGGGCCTTCAAGACCGCCATCACGGGCCTGTAGTTCCAAGACCTCTCGACATCGAGTGGCGAAGGCTCCATCCTGTGCGATATCTCCTTGGGCACCCCAGAGCCAGTGGATCCCCAGCAGTGGCGCAGGCAGGTCTTCTGTCATATGCATGACCTTTCACATCCATCCTTCAGGTCCACAACCTGGATGGTGGCAGAACAGTTCATATGGCATGGGCTGTGGAAGCAGATCGCAGGCTGTTCCAGAACGTGCACCCATTTCCAGATGTCCAAGGTGCACAGGCACACCAGGGTGCCTATACAGGAGTTCGAGCATGTCCAGGAATGGTTCAGACACATTCACGTGGACATCAGTGGGCCCTTACCCATTTCCTCAGGGAGCTGCTACCTGTTTATGCTGGTGGACTCCACCACTCACTGGCCCGAGGTGATCCCAATGGCAGATGCCTCCATTGACTCCTGCTCCCGAGCACTGTTGCATGGTTGGGTCACCCGGTTTGGCGTCCCGAGTCACCTCACCAGCGATCGGGGCACCCAGTTCACATCTGTGCTCTGGGCACAGCTCACCAACAAGTTGGATATCCAGCTACACCGCACCACAGCCTACCACCCACAGGCCAATGGACCGGTCGAACGTCTGCACTGCCACCTTAGTCTGCGCTCTTGGCCCGCCTTACTGGCCCTGACTGGGTGGATGAATTGCCTTGGGTGTTCCTGGCCATCCGTCCCACTCCCAAGGAAGATCTGCAGACATCGTCAGCTGAGCTGGTCTACGGTGCGCCGCTGGCACTACCTGGTGAGTTCATCAACGCACCTCATAATCCCCAGCGGTCGCCGCATGAACTACTTCCTCACCTCAGGGCATGCTTGGACTTGTTCGAACCCCCACCGCTGCCCAGGCATGGCACCCGCCCATCTCACATTCCCGGTAAAATGCTTTCCGCGGAGTACATTTTTGTTCAGCGGGGCCCAACTGCAGTACCTCTGCAGTGACCGTACATTCTGGCTCGATGTTCACGTGGGCCATTGTTGGCAGGCAGGAGGTATTTACCATGCACAGACTTAAGTCAGCGCACCTTGATCCCACTGAGCCTGTGGTCGTTGCCCAGTCCAAGAAGCGAAGATGCCAGAGAAAAAGGACATTGGCACCAGGTCTGGGGTGGGATGTGTGGTGGCTCACCACAAGGTATGTGAACCGGCCCCACTTGTAAGCCACACAGAAGGGCAGCCAGCCAAAATGGCACCATCTGGGTTTTACCTTCCTTTCAGCACGGGGTTTAGAAACCCACGCTGGGGGACCACGTGATTCCTGGGTGACGTCAGCACCCTCTAGCATGGTCCTCAGCCAGGTCCGGGCTGGGAGTATAAGTGCAGCCCAGCAGCCTACAATAAACTATTCTGCTCACTGAGCTCAACCCGTCTGGTTGTGTGTGTTATTGCAGGTTATTGGGAATCTGACTACAATAATTTAGGAATAACACTTTCAAAGTTTCCTAGCAAAAGTAATTCAAGAGTTAAAGGAAAATTCACTCCCATTATCCATTGTAAAAATTTGCTAATATAAACCTGAAAAGGGTTGAACTTTGAGCAAGACCACATACAATGAAAATTTCCAATTTCTGTTCCACATCTAAAACAGTGATCTGATAAATCTGATCTCCATCTACTCAATTTCTGAGGAGTAATATACAATTGATGTGAAAATTATAATGAAATAATCTATCGTACGTTAATAGTATTTACATTACATTTTACACAACTTTTGTCAGACTTTATCTAATATAATATCCAAATCCCATTCCCAATTTTTTAAATAAAAAAAAAACTACTTTAGATTGCTGTTCTTGTAATAATATATATGCTATTGAAATAAACCTTCTAATCATTCATAAATTGTTCCAAATTTGAAAGATCTTTTAAAATAATATCCAGTCCTAATTTCTCTCTCAAATAAGCCCTCAATTGAAAATAATAAAATAATGTATTGTAAGGTATACCATATTTAATCATTCCCCAAATTAGAGATTCTCTTTTGATACCATGTATTTTTTAAAAAAGGATTATCTTTTGAAAAAAAAATAAAGGATTAATTACTGGTGTTTTTTTAAAGAATATATCCATCAATTTCTAATTTAACTTTACTCCAGATTTTCAACAAATGTTTTAGTAGTTTATAAATAAACTCATCTGGTTTAACTTCTCCTATCTTATTTAGTTCAATATCCACCCATAATGGTTTAATTTTAAAGAACATAAAAAAACTTTAAAAAAATAATTGTGGTGCTCTGCAATCATTCATAAAATTGGGAAGTTGTAATCCTCCTTGTTCATATTTTCACGTTAATGTTTCTAATAACTTTCTTGCCATCTTCCCTTTCCAAAGAAATTTCCTAACTTGCTTATTTAAATCTTGAAAAAAAAATTGATGAAGAGATATAGGTAAAGTTTGGAATGAATATTGAAGTCATGGAAAATATTCATTTTAATACAATTAACTCTCCCAATTAACATAATCAGTAAACTTACCCATTTCTTTAAATCTTCCTCTATCTTTTTAAATAGTGGAATATAATTTAATTTGTATAGTTTTTTTAAATTAGTATCTATACATATATCTAAACATTTATTCTTATCTATCCATTTAAAACAAACTGCTTTTCTACGTTGTGAATAATCTCCTTTTACAAGTTTTTAAACTTAACCTTTATCCCAATTTATCTTATATCCGAAATTTTCCCATAATCTAACAAATTACTATAGATTCTTGGAAATGATATTTGTGGTTGAGTTAAATAAATGAATAAATCATCAGCAAATAAACTAATTATATGTTGTACCTGATTTATCTCAAATCTCTTTAATTGTTGATAATCTCTAATTGTTTTGTGCAAGTGGTTCTATAGCTAAAGCAAATAAAGGTGGTGATAAAGGATACCCCTGCCTACTAGATCTATTTGATTTAAAGGATTGAGATATCTATCCATTAGTAATCACTTTACCTTTAGGACTTCTATATAAAGCCTTAATCCAGTTTAAAAAGATAATGCCAAAACCAAATTTACTTAACACCTTAAATAACAAAATCCCACCCTAACCTATCGAAAGATTTTTCAGCATCTAAAGCTACAATAAGACTTAAATCTTCTTTTATTCTGAGCTAAATTAATTATAGTTAATAACCTTACTATATTCTCTGAAGTTTGTCAGCCTCATATTTCAAAGGTCCAAATTATTTAACTTTTCTCATTGCCAATCCAAGTATCCTTTCTCTATCTAGATAGTTTAAAAATCTGATCAATATAGTCCGAGGTCTTTGATTCAGTCCCCACTTTGGTCGAAGAGCTCTATCGGCTCTCTCAATCAAAATTTTCTCTTTGAAGTTTTCTCATCCAAATACTTGCTATATTCAATCTTGAAAAAAGTGAATTACATCTTGACCTTCTTTATCTTCAGACATTCCAACAATTTTAAGATTATTCTTTCTACTATATTTTTGCAAAGTATCAACCTTCTCCAACAATTTTTCATTCAGAGAAACCAAAGCAGTAACAGTGTCCTCATTAACATTTGTTCATTCTGCAATACGTTGAACTTCTTCACGGTCATTGTGATATCTTTCTTCTAATTTATCAACCCTTTCTGAAACATTATTTATTGATTTAGTTCAATCAATTTTAACTTGTATTTCTCCAGTTAAAAAAAAATAAAATTATTCTCCATTGCATTTGCAATATTATCAATTTTATTGTCAATTTTATCCATTTATCTTTAAAAAAAACTTTGCATGCCTTTAAATTCTTCTTCTTCTGAATTTGTGTATTCATCTTCACTTGTGGCATCACTTGTATCATCTTCCATACCAGGTAAGTCTTCATCTTCTTAAAGACCTGGAGCATTGGACTGGCCTTTTGAGAGGGGTGAAGATTTTTTTTCCCCTTTAATTTTTTCATCTGCAGCGCACATGCACGATTCCTCGCGCATTTGCAGTGTGGAAGTAACTTTTGGTATGCCACCATTTTTGCAGAGAGCCGTAAGGATGCTTTCATGAGATGGTTCTTCTCCAGGGCTTTCTCCAGCGGGTCCAGGAAGAACTCCAATGGTTGGCTTCATTGAAGAGGTAGGCCCAGGTTCTTTTTCTTTCCTCACTTCATGTTTTTCTTTTGGTGTAGTTTTCAGAGATTTTTCTGTTTTTGGTAAAATTATAATTAAAGTTGTCAGTATTTTAAAAAAGATTTTAAATTAACTTTAATGGTAAAAAACTTTGCATATTTATCACTTTTTTCATTAAAATCCCCAGGCGTCGTATGGGAGTGCTGCATTCCCTAAGGCATCATGTGACCTCCCCCCCTAACTATTGTTAATTAATTCAAACTGGAAATGCCAGAATAGTTTCTGTTTATGGAAATTCACACAGGGAATGTGAATTCATAGTTGATGCATTCATAGATCAGGAGTACCTATGATATGTTCTAGCTAAAAATCGTATTAGACATAGATTTAAGTTGACACAAATGATATTCACCATGACAAAGCACCATGGAGCAAACTGCATCTGAAGGAAGATATTAAAGTGACAAAAATAGGAAAGCAACCTTCATATAAAGCTGCACTATGACATTATAAGAATTAACACAGTTGCTTTCAGAAGTAAAACCTTTTGTGTTTCACTTAAAATTATCAAACATGTTCTGTCATGTTGCCTAAAGATTTCATTAATTCTGACAAACATGAGATGGTATATTTTTAAACATCTTTAGAGCTGATCACTTTACAATTATTGTGTTAAACTATTCCAAGATCACTTGTTTGACTAGACAAATTTCCTTGTAATTATACCATGTGCAATTCTATAAATAAAGTTTGTAGTGAAGAATCTGTACCATGTGGCTGTACTCTGAACTGGAAACCCTTATTTCTCAAAAACATGAAACTAGTGTGTTCTTCTCAAACTTGACTTTCTAATCTTTGCCCAATGGTAAAGAATCGAGATTTAAACACTGAGGAATTCTCTTGTTTTAAATATTAAAATGTCCAACAGGAGTTATTCAAACATATTTTACACACAATTTTATAAAAATATTGAATACGGACCCTGGTGTTTTTAGATTTAGCTCTTCAAAGAAGGCTGTTTTTCATTTCCAGGCAACAACAAAGTAAGCTCATAAATAATCTTCTGTGTGAATGTGAACAATTCAGGAAATGTTGCATGCAAACAAAATTATGGATTACATAAGTCCCATATCATCTGTATTCCTACAAGCCTTGAGAATTTTAGCTTCACATCATATTCATTACTTCCCATTCACCGTATCTTCACAGTAATTGCCTTCAGCTTTCTCCTGCAAAATGAGACAGTTCTTGCCCCTGCTACCAAGTACTTTTATTATTGGAGAGCAGGACACATGAAATATTTGGTGGGAGGGGCAGGGTGGAAATTATACTTGGTTATTAGATGTAACAAGTGCTGTGGATTGAGGAACAGGTGGATGCTCTATATTCGGATATACTGGCATGGATATAGAATTAGTTCACCAATAAAGACAGAGAGTTGGGTGTTACTCTGGTTGGAAATCAATGGTGAGTGAAGCCACACATGGATTGGTACGGGCCCATAACTTGTCGTTTTCAAACTTTTTCTTTCCACTCACCTACCACTTTAAGTATTTCCCTATGATTAGTAAGGGATTACTTAAAGTGGTAGGTGAGTGGAAAGAAAAAGCTTGAAAACCACTGTTTTAATTGTACCTAACTGACTCGGTATGTGCACGGTTTCATAACCCCAAAGGGAATGGACCAATGACAATTTTTCTCAAGCAGATTTATTTCATTACCAATTAGAGCTAGAGCAGTGGTTCTCAGCCTTTTTTTTCCATTCACATGCCACCTTAAGTAATCCCTTATGAATCACAGAGCACCTATGGCATAGGCTTTACTTAAGGTGGTGTGTGAGTGGAAAGAAACAAGTTTGAAAACCACTGGTTTACTTTAATGATCTGGAGGAGGGGACCAACTGTAGTGTATCTAAGTTTGCTTACGACATTGAATTGAAAAGCAAATTGCATAGGAGATAGAGAGAGAAATCAATAGGGTAAGTAAGTGAACAAGAGTCTGGTAGATGGAGTACAAAGTTGGTAAATGTGACACCATCCATTTTTGAATTAAAAAAGCAAATCATATTATTATTTAAATAGTGAAAAATTTGCATCCTGCTAATATGCAGAAGGATTTGAGAGTGCCTGTGAAAGAATTAGAAAGGGTTGGTTTGTAGGTGCAATGGGTAATCGAGAAGGCAAATGGAACGTTAGCCTTCATTGTGAGAGTGATTGAATTTTAGATGATCTGCTGCAACTATACAGAGTACTTTGAAAGCTGTATCCAGTACTGGTCCGCTTATTTGAGAAAGGATGTACTGGCATTGGAAGTGCAGAAGTTCATTTATGAAAGAGATAGATAAGAAATAGACAGAAAAGTTCTTTCCACTAGATCTAGGTGACAGAGCCTTAAGATTCATGGGAATAGATTTGGAATAGAGCTGAGGAGAATCTGGCTCTCCCAAAGAGTAGTGAATCTCTGAAATTCTCTGTCCAAGGAAGCATTAGGAACTCCATCATTAAATATAGTTAAGAGATAGTTAGATGGTTGCACTGTAAGAGAATTAAGAGATATGGCCATATGATAGGTAGGTAAATTGAAGTCCATGGCCAGATCACCCATAATCTTGTTGAATCCAGGTCAGTAGCAGAATGTCAAGCACCGTCACACTGAGTACTGGCACAATTCAGGGCTGCATGCTCTATCCTGTTCATGCTACTGACCTACGACTCCAGATGCAACTCCGACGTGTCATCAAATTTGCAGATGACACAACAGTAGTTGGCCTCATCAGCAACAACGATGAGTCGCACTACAGAGAAGAGGTGGAAAGTCTTATTATATAGCATGAAAGTGGGTTGACGGGTTTTTTTGTGGGGGAGTGAAGAAAAGGTTCAGAGCATATTTAATAGAAATATTCAGTCATGAAGCTTTCATAAAAAAATAATAAATATAAATTGTTTTAATTCATGAATCATAAACCTGAGAACACAGATTTGAGATGATCGGTAAAATAAATACAATTGAAGGATGACTTCTTCCACAAAAAGATTAGTTGTGATTTAGAATTCACTGCTTGAAAGAGTGAAAGAAGTAGATTTACCTGAAGCTTTCAAAAAAAGTGAAGGACCAGTATCAGGACTGGATAAAAAGACTGGGAAATAGGATTAGTTGAGTTAATCTTACAAAGCACCACTGCACAAAATAGACTCCAATTCTATAACAATTTTGTTATGGTGTAGCCTTGCAACATTTCTGTTTTCTTTCCTTATGGCTTGCTCTTATGAAGGCTTGAAACAAAGAAGTGCCTGAGGCAAACTCCTCAATTGGAGTTCATTAGCCTTTGAGCTGTAAAAACACCCTATAAGGAGGAAGAAAAAAATACAAGGAAGATACATATTAATCACATTACAATATCATGCTTTATGCTATTAATATCAATTTGGATTGCTGTGTCTTTCTATTGGTGACTTTACTTTTATTTTTGTGTTGCTGCTATAATAGAATAATGATTAGCGACAACAGAGGTTAATGAATGGCAAACTTATCATGTAAATGGAGCTAATGGACATGTTTTCCAGGCTGCAGTGATGAGCTGTTCTATGAGTAGAAAACCACTCTTATCCAGCAACCACCATTCAACAATCCACAGTTGATTAGATACAAGTGACGTGACAGGTGACTGCAGAATAAAAAAAATTTGATTCCAGGTATGCAGAACAGGCCAGACCATCCACCCTAAAATGTTCAGCTCTGCGAGACTAAAACAGTCTAAGCTGTGATATTGCATTGGAGAATGGCAGCCCCAGCACAAAAGGCATGCTGTATATCAACTAACATCAAAATCTGTTCTTAAGTCAATGCCAATAAACCCTTCTGCCTTGGGACTTTCTTTTGGAACTTGCACATGCATGTTGGATGAGAGGTTCAATTAATGCATATTTCTTAACCAATCAATCAACAGTTTGATGATAATGAGGATGACGAGTTTATTGAAATATATGTTGTACAATGTACATATGCACCAAAACTTTTATGTGCTGCATCCATGCAGGTACTTGTAAAGATAATAGTAATCTAATCAAATTAAATTAAAACAAAGCGACATGGTTGGTTTAACAGTTAATGCAATGAATTTACAGCCCTAGTGATTGGGGACTGGCGTTCGAATCCTGCACTGTCTGTAAGGAGTTTGTATGTTCTTCCAGTGCCTGCATGGGTTTTCTCCTAGGGCTCCAGTTTCCTCCCACAGGTCGAAATGTACCAAGGGTGTAGGTTATTTTGGTATAAATTGGGCGGCATAGACTTGAGGGCTGAAATCTGTCACCATGCTGCATGTCTAAATTCTAAAAACACCCACAATAAATACATATGACAGATAGATAGTAAATATCCACAGTAATCCTAGTGCAAAAAAGACAGTCCTTTTTTGCTGTCAAAGCAGTCTACAATTAATGTATCAAGGGAGGTACCTTTTTGAGTTAATAGTAATATTTTAGGACACCAAATCCATTTGAAACAGGCTTCACTGATTTTATTGGATATGGCTAAACCATATTTTTTTTACAACAGAGACACATTGACCTATTGATTCCATACTGGTTCACAGAGCAAGCATATTCCCCTTATTAGTTTCCTCTGCACCCCATTTCACCCTCTCCTGCCACATTTTCATGAACACCCCAGATTCTATCATTCACTAACATGCTCAGGAAAATTTGCAGTGGGCAATCAATGTTTGGGACGAAGGAGGAAACTTGAGAACTTTGGGAAACCCAGGTGCACTATTACGGAGACTGTGCCACTTCACACCGCCACCCCAGATGCTTGAGATGAAACACTGTTATTGTGATGCAGCAACTCAACTGCCCGGGTTTCTATCCCACTCATGGAAGTATTTTATTGTCTCATGGAAGACCTGAATAGTGGTGGTGCAGGAATAGTAGATAACTTTGCATATGACATTCAAGACACTGTAGAAGTAAAGAAAATGGTTCAATGTAGCATCACGATGCCAAGCTAATGAAAAATATTTTTTCTCATTTTGTAGAAATAATAATGATGTTACCGACAATGGATGTTTGAATCAAAAATTAATTGTCAGACTGTAATAAAATGATTAATTTAACTTTATTAGTTCTATCTGGTTTCCAGGCAACCATTTTACCAAGCATCTCAATCTCTACAGCAGTTAATTTTATTTCTAACAAATGGTGGGTGATACGATGGCCTTGGTTAAAAGGAGGAACTGTTCAATCTTTTACATGTAAACACAATTACTGCAGTGAACCAGTACAATCATATCCATTTTTTGTTCCACACAATTTTGATTGTCTGACCTGTCAGGTTTCTTACATCATAATCAAGGCAGCTACATCCAACAGACTTTCTGACTTATCCTACATGCCCTGTCTACCAAATATGTTCACCCTAACATCTAATTTAGCTGCAGCTTACATCTGAGTAGCACCATTGAACCTCCCTGTGAGAATATTGCTTCCCTTCAAATTCAAGAGAAACCTGTCCATCTCCAAGGGAAGGTGATGCCCAATGATCTATATGTATCTGAACATCTTCCTCCTGCATCAGCTCATAATCTGCACAGTGACCTGTATTATCTTTCCATTTCTTGCACCAGTAGCACGTCATGAATGGAAACCTTAGATTATAACCCTGGATGCCTGGCTTTTATAATTTTCTATCCAGCTCCCTAAATTCATGTTTTAGAGACTCATATTGCCTCCTGGTTACATCATTGGGAGCAAGATGGACAACGACCACTAACTGTTCATCTTCCCCTCTCAGGATTTTGTAAACCTGATCAAAGACATCTTTGAGCTTGGAACGAGGGAAGCAACACACTACCAGGGATTCTTGTTGGAGGCTACAGAAATGTCCATCTGTTTCCCCAACTATAGAGCTTTCTACCACTACCGCTCTGTCGAAATTCAACTTTCTCTGCTGAGGCTCACAACTGTTTGGAATGCTGCTAATCTGACTATTGTTGCTACCCTCTGAAGGGTCATTCTTTTTTTCCTCCAACTGTATCCAAAGCAGTACACCCATACTGTAGAGGATGGCCTAGGGGCCCCTACATTGTTTGATTACTCTCTCTAACTTTTCAAGTGTTCACCCATCTAGCAGCCTGCAGTTCACTGTGCTCACATCACTTTAACTGCTATCTATGGGGCTCTCAGCCTCCCAGATGGTCCTGAGTCTATCCAATTCCACTTGGGAGAGACTTTAAAGCAGCAGGGATGAAAAGGGCAAACAGTGAGAGAGAAAATTCCATTCTGATAAAAGCATCCAATTCCAGGTATAGTTTCTTGACATGATCAGTCAAGAGCTTCAGCTGGACACACTTCCTACAAAAATAGTCTCCATGGACACTGGAGGTTTTCCCAATGTTCCGCAGCACCCTGACTGCCATCCTTTTTCCACTGTGAGCAGATGAAGGATTAAAAAGGCCTTACTAGTCCTCACCAGTACCTCTGATCTGTTTTCTTGAAGACTCTCGAATTGAAACCTCACCACATTTCCTAACTCTGCACAGCCATTCCAAAAAGCCCCATCAAGTAGAACCTGCTTGTCTCTTATGAGCCTGCTCCCTCTGATCACTGCTTCAAGCTGACTGGCTCTCATATCCAACTGTTTATTTTTCTATAAGTGCCCCAGTCTTTCTCTCTGCCCAACATTCATTTCCATTAATTTATTTCTATACTTAAATTATTTTGCACAATCAACCATGCAGCCAATATCATTATTTTTGGAACAATTCTTAACTTTGGATCTCAGTTTTAAGTCCAAATCATTAATATATCACCATCAAAATCAGGTAGCCTTGTACTGAGTCCTGGGAGAACCCCAACATACTGAAAAGTTCAATCACTAAAATTCCTTCCAGCTTCTATCTTTTGCTTTTTTGTTTCCCAAATCAATTTTTAATCCATTTGTCACATTCCCTGAGGACTTAAGGGATTCTAGATGTCTGACTGATCTGCCATGTGGGACTTTGCCAAATGCATTATTTCATTCCATATAAGGTGTATCAAATCCTTACCCATATCAGCAATCTTTTGAACCATTTGCCAAATTTGTTTATGATAATCTCTTTGTCAGAATTTTGAATTAGATGAAAATTGTCTATTAGGATTTAATTGGCAATTGATACATGTTAATATTTAATATTCACATGACATTGACATTTTTGGCACTCAGCAATTTATTTTACATTCAATATTAATGCTGATGTGAAATTCAATTACCATTAACATTGCAAAGATTACCAATTTTCCTTAAATTCAGTTTTTTTTTATGGAAGTCCAAGACAATTTGATTAGGAATTGGCCAATTTTTAAAAAGAGTCAATTAAAAAATGTGATTTGGATGGTATGCTTACATCAATTGTGGGAGGGGGGGGGGATCTTTTCTTCATGCTGGCCTTCAAATTTCAATTTAACATGCTCTCTGTATTTTTCTAAAGTTGTCTGCTTGGCAAATAATAACTTATGATGCATCATTCCACCATAAGTGAGAATGTAAGAGCAGTTTTCAAATCATAGTGAAGTTACCAGGTGAATGAATGTTTGAATCGATCACCAAACTGAACTCAACCTTACATCATGGCAGGTATCCCTTTATTGTAATACTGAGGAAAAAATAATACTTGAAGTCAGGAGTAAATTAATTGATGAAATACAACTGTTATATCACAGACCAGCAGCAATAGGAATTCATCAAGAGAGTGTTATTGTGTTCCTTTTAAAACAAAATATTTATTAATAAATACTAATAATATCATTTTAGCTAATTTCACCTCAACTATGCATGAATATGTGTGTGTGTGTGTGTGTGTGTGTGTGTGTGTGTGTGTGTGTGTGTGTGTGTGATACCCAAAGCATTACAACTTAGGCACAATTCTGGAAAGTCATTCTAAAAGTTCAGTCATAGAAATACTATGTTGCAACTTAGACTTTCAAACTGATGCCCGAAGTAATCAGAAAAGAGGTGAGAGAAAATGAGTAATCAGATGGCTAAAACTCACCAATCCTTGTCGAGTTGCATCTAGAGAAATGCTCTTTCATTCAAATGGTGGTCACAACTCCCCTCTTCCTTGCGTAGGGGAAATTAAATATGTGACTTCCATGATACTTCCAAAACCCAAGCACGGGTCACATGAAATGACCATTACAATGGTCACAATCCAATGAAGCAATTCCTTTACCCAGATATAGGTCAATCAAAATGACAATTATGTGATCATGGTGGTTCAATAATTCCCCTGACAAGGAGAATCAGCAGAATCGTCCATTTCACACAGTCATTCCATCTCGGTGTTTATCAGATGGCTGGCTGATCAAACTGAATCCTGATTCTTTATGTGACCCAATCACATAATTCATAATCATATGGCTCTTTCTCACCATCTGTTTCTCCTGAATAAACAAACTTTGTTTGTGGTTCTTCTACCAGAGTATCACTTAGATTATATGCAATACTTAACAGTGCCACTCTATCTCATTACAAGCTGTGAATGATTGCAATTTACACTAATCCTTAAAATGACAGTTGCTAAATGAAATGTGAGCTTGTAATACCATGATGATGTCATGAAAATAATTTGAGTGTCTGTCATGGCACATTACAGGGAAGAATAGTTTATAGTCTTAAGAACAATGTTAGATGGTGTTACGTTAACCAATAACAAATACAATAAACACAATATTTTTAAGTGCCTAATTTTGTTTAAAAAATTGAAAATTTATGAAATAGCTAATGTCATAACAAAGTGAGTATAATTCAGCAGATAAAGTAATGTTTTATTAAAACTTTTCTTTCAATATCAGGAAATAGTTATGTATTTATTGTGTTTTAAAAAATATATTCTCATTAATATGTAATAGACAAAATTCCTAAACAAAATCAGATTTTATAGTTATTGAGGTCTTGGCTCAAAATGCAATTTCAACTTAGCAGTCAAATTTTAACTCTTGTAAATACAATTTACATTTCCAAATCTGCTAAATTATTCACGTATGTTCATTTGTTTTCTAAAAAGCAGAAAATGTTGTAAAAAACAACAGAAGCTCAGGAAGCATTTGTAGAAAGAGAAAGCATTAATATTTCAGGTTGAAGATCCTTCATCAGAATTGGAAAAGTAAAAAATCAACTTAGATTTAATTTGTAGAAAGAGTAGGATAGGTCAAATGGTGAAATTCGGCTTGCCATGGTGTTACACTGCTGTTTGCAAGAAAGAGAGAGAGAGAGAGAAGGAGATAAAAAGAGAAGAGATAAAGAGACACCAGAGGGGGTTTTGGGGGGAGAGTGTGGAGAAAGAGAAACAAATAGAGAAAGGGAGAGAAAATAGCATAAATGGCATATAAAAGATATGAATTACCACATGAGTTAACTCAGCAGGTCATATTCTTTAAGGCAAATATACATAACCAATGTTTCGGGCCTGTGCCCTTTATCAAAATATGAGCAGGAAGCAGGTAGGTGCCTGAATAAAATTATGTGGATAGAATAGATTGCTGCAGAGAATGCAGAAAACTGAAACCTAAAAGGAAAGCTGTAAATGACCAGCTGATCAGCTCCTATTAGAAATAAAGAAAAGTAAAAATACTAGAGTCTGCAGACACCGTGGTTGAATTAAAACCACAATGCTGGAGAAACTCAGCTGTTCAAACCGTGTACTTTATGTAGCAAAGATCAAGATACATAACCAATGTTTTGGGCTTGAGGTGGAGATAATGATCCTATGAGATCTAACAGCGAGGTCAGGACTGTGGTAGGTGTTTATGTCATCAGGAGCTATGTGGTGAGAGTTGGTGTTAGAAGCACTGGACCAAGGACTGCCGGGGCCCAGGTGAGAGTTTGTGGTCGAGGCGTTGGGAGCTCCGGCAGGCAGGCGGCCAGGCCTCCCATTTGAAATGTTCCCTTTGACTGAACAAAGCCTTCCTCTTCATCTCTGCAACCAAATCTCTTAAATTTTCTAACTTTTCCTCTTCTGACGGAGGTTCTTCAACCTGAAGCATCTACTTTGTTTCACTTTCAATCTCTGCTTTCTGATCTTTTTGAGTGTTTATGACATTTAATTTCAGGTTTCCAATGCGTGTAGTTTAAAAAAAAAAATTCATATCACTTGTTACTATAAGGGGCACTATGTGACACTAATGTTGATTCTGCTTGCCTCACTGTTAGTATTACATGTTCTGTACTATTACATGACAATAATGAGATTTTAAATCTTGAATCTTAGAGACAACTTATGTGTAAGCAAAAGACTTTCACTTGCTAAACAGATGTAAAGCTCTTATCATCCTCTGATGTAGAAAATGGTGAACTCAGGAATAACGCATTGTGTAGAGGATAACTGACATCCTTCACATCAAAAAACTTGCAAACTGTTCATGTGTTATGCAATGATCTGTGGCATATCCATAGGAAATGTTTCATGTTTTACAGATGGCAAAGATTATGTTCAGAAATACATCTTTCAATTCTCATCAAATTTGAATTACTGCTTCCATTTGAAAGTACAAAGCCAGACTAATAACATGGGCCCTCAAGGTTCCATCTAAATTTGTCATCCTTTGTTTTGATTGGTTTCCGATTTCTTCACATTGTCATAGAGTCATCGAGTCATACGTCATGGAACAGGGTGATCAGCCAGTTCGTCCATGCTGATCAAGTTCTGGACTAGTCACACTTGTCTGAATTTGGCTCACATCCTTCTAAACACTTCCTACCTATCTAACTGTCCAAATGTCATTTGAATGTCATACTTATATTTGCTTCCCTAGGTCTCTCTGATATCTCTTTCGAGATCCAAACTACATCTGACTGAAAATATTGCCCTCAGGTTCCTTTATATCTCTCCTCTCTCACATTAAACCTATGCCCTCTAGATCTAGCATTGCCTACTCTGAGAGAAAGAGTAGGCAATGTCCTCATGATTTTTTATACTTCTATTCTGTCAAAAGCCTCCCACACTCCAGGAAATAATGACCCAGCTTACCCAACTTCTCCATCTAACTCAAGCCTTCAAACCCAGCAACAACCTGGTAAAGTTGCTCTGTCTCCCTTCCAACTTATTGTTTTTCCTTTCTATAGTGCTTCAAGTATGGACTCATCACTGCCTTGTACACCTGTACCATAAGGTCCAACTTTGGTACTCAACACCCCTCGAAATGAAGTGGAGCTTCCAAATGCCTTCTTCACCACTCTGTCTATCTGAATTGCTATTTTTAGGGACCTATGAACCTGTATCTTGCTCTATAAAACTCCTCAGGGCCATTCTATTTACTAAATAAAAACTGTGTGTTGATGCAAATTGCCTCCAGAAAGCATGCACAAATCTTCTGAAATTATTTGTTATTTACATTCTTTTCTTGTTACCTGGAAGCATATTGAGAATGTTATCACTGTAGCATTGTACAATGATCAATCCGTCATCTTATCATGGGGAGTCAATACCTATCCATAGATTGTATTCTGAAGTTGCTTAATTTTAATAAATAGAAGTAAAATTGAGACATCATAAGATAATGAATGTCTAATTAACTTTTAGTGATACTGTTCAAACCTGTGGATTAACCTGCATATAGTAACCAGATAGACCAGCTGAGAAAATCCTTATTATCTGTTGTACTATAATCTCTGTAAATTTTAATTTTAATTCTATCCAACAATATATATATATATATATATATATATATATATAATATTTTTAGTGGAAACATATAACATTTAGTCATATCAAAGGTCATTCAGATAATACAAAATATTTATAGAAAGATAAAATTCACAGAACCTTTTTTCTCTGATCAAAGCAAGGAGCTCCGGTTTCCTTCCACCATTCTAAACATACCAGGGGTTGTAGGTTAATTAGGTGTAATTGGGCGGCATGGACTTGTGTGCCAAAATGGCCTGTTTCTGTGCTGTATGTCTAAAAAAAATTACAATATTGGAAATCAAAAGGTAATAATCTATTATAAACAAGATAATAATAGGTCCTTTAGTGTTACTTCCTCTGATAAAAGAAAGGGCTTCCTGCAATCCACTCTATCAATACCACTCAGAGTTTTATTTACATCAAACATTTCCCCTTTTAATTTCCATTTCTTCAGGGAAAATAGACAGCCTCTCCATTTTCTCCTTATAACTGAAACACTTCAGCCAGGCAACATCCTTGTAAATTGCCTCAGCAATCTCTCCAGTGCTATTACATCTTCCTTATTGTTGCACCAAAGAAGAGGTACAAGGACTGCCTAAAGAAATCTCTTGGTGCCTGCCACATTGACCACCGCCAGTGGGCTGATATCGCCTCAAACCGTGCATCTTGGCGCCTCACAGTTCGACGGGCAGCAACCTCCTTTGAAGAAGACCGCAGAGCCCACCTCACTGACAAAAGACAAAGGAGGAAAAACCCAACACCCAACCCCAACCAACCAATTTTCCCCTGCAACCATGTCTGCCTGTCCCGCATCGGACTTGTCAGCCACAAACGAGCCTGCAGCTGACGTGGACATTTACCCCCCTCCATAAATCTTCGTCCGCGAAGCCAAGCCAAAGAAAAAATGTTCGAGAAATTATATTGTAGCAGATGGTAATGTTTCTAAAACCGTGCTAAGTCGTAAGTGTCCAAAGACAGGTTTCTCTTATAATTGCAAGAACAAAGTTTGCTGTTGCATGGAAAGTGATGGTGTTGGCTGTGCACCTGAAATTGTGTCACCACACAAGAGTGATTGGCAACCATTAGTTCCCAGTTCCATATTTAAGAGAGGCACAACTTGACCCAGAAATTGGTGTTATCATAAAATGCTAGAGATATTCAGGAAGTTCAGGTGACATCTGTGGAGAATAAATCCAAGTTCACATTTCATGATAATTAGACATCTGAAAAAACAATTGTGTTTTAAGTTGCAGAGAGATGGAAGAGTGGTAGAGTATACAGGAATGCCTGTGAAAGGGCCAAGACACAAGGTTATACAGGTGTCACTGTTACTTTTGATGTCATCTATTTAATCATGGCTGCTTTAATAAGTTAGTAGAGAGAGAGTTACTCTCAAAACATTTATGAATAATCCAAATGAGCATTTAAATGACCAAGGTATAGAAGGTGTTGGCAATTAGCATTAGTACAGATGGGTTTTTGATGGTAGACATAGACATGCGAGCTGAAGAATGTGCTTCTGTGTTCAATGTTTCCATGGCTCTATAAATTGGCCATCTGTATGGATTTTTAGTGAATATCTGTTCAAACAGCTAGGAAAGGCAATCTGCTCAGAAAGCACTCTGGTTAAGGAGCAGAGGAAGCAAGTAATTAACATTTCCTTCAGTACATATTGGGTGATCAAACTGATTATCAAAAAAAAATCAACCTCTCACTCACATAGCGCAATCAACAAGTTTAATTAACAGAGGAATCACAGAATTGTCATGACACAGAAGATCTGCAAATCTATCTTGGCCCCCTCTGCCCTCATGAGCAACAAGGAAAAGATACCCCTGGTTCCACCATTTCCACCACCTATTCTCTACCACTCCTTCATTTTTCTGCAACTTAAAGCACAATTGTTTTCTCAAATGTCTAGTCCTGATGAAATGTGAATTCTGATTTATTCTCTACAGATGCCACCAGAACTGCTTTAGCATTTTAGGGATCGCTCCCTCCATGACTACTCTATTCCCACCAACCACCCACTTTTCACATATCCCTGTCATCACAGGAAGTGTTCCACTTGCATCAGCACCTCCTCCCTCACCACAATTCAGGACCCAAAACAGTCCTTCCAAGTGAAGAATCACTTCATGTGAATTTGCAGGGGTCATAGACTGCATACCGCGCTTCCGTCGTGGTACTGGATGCAGACCGGGAGATCATATCGTTAAGCTCCCCAGATCTATCCTTTGCAACAGTGTGGATCTCCCAGTGGCCACCTCTTTCAATTACCCACTCTATTCCCTTGCTGACATGTTTGTGCATGGTCTCATGCACTTTCAGATTGAGAATGCTGCTGCATGAATAATTCAGACACCAAGTCCACAGACTTTACAACAGGCTTTAATTTGCTTAAACATGCCAGTTCTCAGTATACTGCTTGCTCCCAAAGGCGCCGGCTCAAATCTTTATACAGGCCAGTGATTGACAGCAGGCAGGTGGGTCCTGCCTCCCAGGTTTCCTACCTTCATGTACAGTGATTTCCCCCTACAGTAGGCTGGTAGCTATGTGGCCAGTTTAGTGGTTGTATCACCACATTCACCCCCTTCTTGAAATTAGTCCTGGGGGCAGGGGGCAGTGTTCTTGGTACTGAGTAGTATCTACAAGTTCAGGCAGTCTGACATTCATCTGTGCTTCTGGGACCATCGCAGCACCAGGTCCTGGTCAATGGTTAGTAGGGGTAGGTCCGTGTTAAGGTCGGCTGGGTTTAGCATGGCTGAAGCAGCCAGTGGTGTTGGCAGAATGGTGACTGGCAGAGTAGAGGTGTCTACAAGAGTGGGGGTGTAGGTGTGAAGCAGATCAGCAGGGAGTAGAGCCCTTTGGAGAGATGGAGAGAGGATATCAGCTCCCTGGGGATCCTGGATGGGCTAGGGATGCCCGGGATGGGGGGGCTATTGCTAGAAACAGAGAAAAAGTGTTCATGGGGGCTCTGATTTGTAGTCATGTGCAAGAGTGATTGTATGGTGTGGAGTGCTTCAGGGAGGGCCCCTTGCCAATGGTTGATGGACTACCCTTTATAACCTCAGGGCCAGATGGACTTCCTTCCAGATTACCCCATTTTCACACTCCACCTGTCCGTTGCCCCTGGAGTTGTAGATAGTCATAGAACTAGACACAATACCTTGCAGCTCCTCACTCATGAAACAGGACTCCTGGTCACTGTAGATGAAGGCCGGGTATCCGAACATGGTGAAGATCTGCACCAATGCCTTGATAATGGTGGCTGTGGAGGAGTCAAGGCAAGGAATGGTGAAGGGAAAATGGGAGTATTCATCTATGACAAAGAGAAAATAGACATTCTTGTACGTGGAAGGCAATGATCCCTTGATGTCGACGCTGAGTCACTCAAAGGGCCGAGTGGTCTTTACTACATGGGCCTGTGGTGGACAGAAGAGCATAGTTTGCACTCTGCACAGACCCTGCAGGACTGTCATGGTCTGGATTTCTTAGATGGTGAAGGGGAGGTTCCAGGACCTAATAAAGTGGTACAGGCATGTGACACCTGAATGGCAAAAGGTGTCATGCAGTGCCTGAAGTTGTTCAGACTTCACATTGTCACAGGTCCGGGACAGGGCATCAGGGGAGTTGTTGAGCTTCCCTGGCCGATACTGTGTCGTAGCTGAAAGTGCCCGGATCAATTCTCCAGTGCAAGATCTTGTCATTTTTGATCTTGCTTCTTTGGGTGGTGCTGAACATGAATGGCTCTGCATGCTGGTCTGTGAGAAGGGTGAACCTTCTGCCTGCCAGGTAGTGGCACCAGTGGTGGACTGCTTCCATGATCACCTGGGTCTCCCTTATGATGGTAGTGTGCCCAAGGTCTGAACCATGGAGGGTCCTGGAGAAAAGGCCCCCTTGGTTGAGGGTGGCAGCGAGGGCAACATCAAAGACATTGAACTCTACCTGAAATGGGGTGGTCTCATCCATGGCATGCATTATGGTGTTGGCAATGTCCTGTCTGATGCAGGCGAAGGCTGCTTGCGCCTTAGCGGGGAGAGGAAAGGTGGTGGTTTGGGGCAGGGGATGGACTTTGTCTGAGAAGCAGGGGGCCCATTGGGAGTAATAAGAGAAGAACTATAAGCACTTGCAGAGGGCTTTCCATTAGAGAGTGCATGCGTTCAGGGTCTGGACCGATGACACCATGTTCCATGATTCACCCCAGGATGGTCAGGCATGTGCTACTGAACATACACCTCTCCCTGTTGTTAGTGAGGTTCAGTGCCTCTATCACCCAGAGAAATCTCTCCAAAGTTGGAATCATGGTCCTGCTGGTGACATTGTTCAGGTACAAGAAAGTTGCTTAGATTGTGTTGGCCTACCATGTGGTCCATCTCCCACTGAAACATGCAGACTCCAATTGCGACCCCCAACTGGGACCTGTCGGAACTGGTAGAGCCGTCCGTCTACACGTCAAATACGGTGTCGGGTTTATCCCAGGCATGGATGAGGAGCTGGTGGTAGGCTGACTTCAAGTCTATTGTGGAGAAAACCCTACACTGGGGTATCTCGTTGACCATGTCAGAGATGCGGACCAGTGGGTAGGTGTCCAGTTGGGTGTACCGGAAAATTATCTGACTATGGTCGATGACCATCCTTGGTTTGATGTCCCCTTTAACAACAAGGACATGGGCTCTCCAGGGGCCGGTGCTTGGCTCTATAACTCCTTCTGCCAGAAGCTGTCTTACCTCGGCCTTCATCATTGTGGTAGCACAATAGTGCCTGCTCTTGGCTATTATAAGCTTGCAGTCTGGCATCAAGTAGTTGAAGAAGGATGGAGGGGGAAACCCTAATGTGGAAAGCCATCAGGTGGACTGGAGGTGGTCACTGGACTTTGTGTTGTAGATGGTGAGTAGGGGGAGTGGGCCACCGAAAGCAAGGGTAAGGATGTGGATGTGACACAAGACATCTAGTCCCAGGATAACAGGGTCACCGAGCTTGGGCATGACCAGTAGACTATACCCTTGGTATGTCTTTCACCCACTCTCGCATTATCAAGTTCACCGAGAAGTATCCCAGTGCCGTGATGGAGTGGTCCTGGGTCTCGAAGCCGATAGCGAAATTCGCTTTGAGTTTCAGCGTATGGACCACATTCGGGTGCACAAATCTCTCAGTACTACCGCTATCTAACAAGCATCTTATACCTTTCTGTTGACAGCGATGTCCATTATCAAGCGCCGGAGTGCATGGGGAATGTTGTCCATTATCATGGTGGACATTATGACTATCTCGGGATCTGAGACGCTGCTCCCTGATGTTTGTGGCTAGTAATGGCCAGTGGGTTTCTTTAGGAGTGTGGAGTGCAGCAATTGTGCAGTATTTGTATGCACATGTGTTGACCATGTCGTTTGGTTGGCAATCCAGGCATTTTGGGGTGGTTGGTGGTCCGCTGGTCCATGATGGTGGCACCTTGAAGATGCACATGATGTCAGCATGGTCTGGTAGCCCAGTTGGATATGATATCCTCGGTGTGGGTGGAAGTTATATGATGGAAGATGGCAGCGCTTGTGCTAAGAACATGGTGGTGGCATGGTTGGATGACCTGGCCAGAAGTGACATCATCAGTGCGGTCGGAAGTGGCGGGTGGAGTAATGGTGCTGAACGGCATTCGCACATGGGGACATCAAGAGAGCTGAGAGGGTCTCCCAGTTGGTTGTGGAGGACTGCCACAATCTAGTGGGTTTGGAGAGGCACACTTTAGTGAAGAGGCCTTTCTTGCTGCATCGGGAGCAATGTCAGTACCTCATGGGGCAGTTCTTTCAGGAGTGCCTGTCTGACCCACACTGGGACCCGCAGTACTTACTGCGGCATACTGCGTCAGAGGCGGGGATCGTGTTTTCCACGTGAGGCCCCTCAGCAACTGCTTTTTTCGGCATTGGCCAGGCCAGAAAATGGGGGAGGAGAGCATCAAAGACCTCTATGTGGTGAGCTGCAACTTTTAGGAAGCAGATCACCTCCATGATCCTGGTAAGGGAGGCATTATTCTCCTCCAACAGTCTCTGTTGATTTGCCCTTGGACGTAAGCTTCTGATGAGTCGCTCCACTTCCCCAGCAATCACCCCAGCTTTGATCGTGCATGGGCATGCTTGCTCTCACAGAGCCCCCAGCCCCCATCTCATCTGGCTGCTGTACTCTGATGCTGAGCAGGTACCGGGCATAGAGTATGTTCTCCACGGGCTGGAACATGCCTTCCAGGATGGCTATTGCTTGTTCAAAATCCATGCAGTCTCGGATAGCCTGGAAAGCACGTGGCCCAGCTAGGTGCATGGTACCATGAGTTGTTTTTTTTATTATTTGTATTGATGACCTCAGCCTGCATGTGGATGATCACCTCAATCGCATGCTTCCAGGTCTCTAAGTATGCTGGAACATCCAGATGTTGAGGGTCACTATCCAGCCTCTTGATGGTGAGGAACTTCTCCATGGTCCTTTAATTTTAAGCGAATTAAATGGTGAGTGTTGCTGTGTGAATAATTTGACACAAAGTCCACAGACTGTCCACAGGCTTTAATTGGCTTAAACTTCTACACACCAGGTCTCAGTACACTCCTGGCTCCATATTTCTGACTATTCACAAAACGGCCAGCTCAAATCTTTATACAGGCTGGTGATTGACAGCAGGCAGGTTGAGCCAGCCTCCTAGTTGTCTACCTGCAGGTACAGTAGTTGCCTTTGCAGTAGGCTGGTAGGTGTGCGGCCAGTGTAGTAGCTGTATCACCACACTCCTTCACATTGGAGGAGCAACACCTCATATTCAGTGTGGGCTCCCCCCAACTGGATAGCATTGACATCATCTTCTCTGGTTTCTGTTTATCCCCCACCCCCCACTCCATCTTTTCCCATCTCTCTCTCTCTCCCCTCTCTCTCTTCCATTTTCCCTCTGCTTCCTTCCACAGAGCCAAAACAACCCCCTTCCCCTATTAATTCTCATCTTTCCTCTTTCTTGACCTCTTATGATGATATCCTATTAACATCTTTTGTCTGTTGGTTTGTACTCCTCCCCCTATCATTCTACTCCTTTCACCAGTCTTTGAAAACAGATGCTTGTCTGTCTTTTTTTACCCATGCCTTGAGGAAAGGCTCAGGCTCAAATACATCTTTACTTCTATGGACGCTGCGAGACCTGCTGAGTTCCTCGAGCATTTCTGTGTTTTATCCATTATCTCCATGCACAGGATGGGGAGACAATGGCATAATATTGATCGGAGTGCGTTATGGATAGCCAGTTCAATACTTTACACTATTAGTCAAAGATATAATCAGCCTGAAAGTTTTCCTCGAAGAAAAAATGAAAAGTGAATTTGTTAGAACTTTCAGAATTGATGAATAAAGTTGAGCCAAAGCAAAGAATTTTTATTTACATTCCAATTGGTATTCATTCAATGGTTCTTGTCTGTGACAGCAGGCAATCTCTGTGGATTGCGTTATCTAGTTGTTACCTTAAATATCAAACATACCTCTATAATGTAAAATGGCCTTTGGAAACTTCCATGTAAGAAATTCAAATATTCACGTTCTTAATGATTTCCACTGAATTATCAATTATCCAAAGGTTACAAGATTGTTATACTTGAAAGCTGTTTATCCAATTTAAATTGACATTTTGTCAATTCTTTTGTCCTTGATTTTCTTTTTAACTCAAGCCACATTTAGAATTTACCTTGCCATTTCATTAAGAAACTCAATATTTTCCACGACTATTTCCTCCAAGCGAAAAAACACCTATTTGTCTGTTATCCCCATGGGTGTTTTCACTTGGGATTAACTTTGCCTTTGCACCCAGAACAATTTGTGAGTCATGACTTTCTTGGATTTGTTTCACTATCTGACACTGCCATTGCCTGATCAAAACCACAATTCAACACTACTATTATTCCCCACCACTCCTCCATCCAAGGCACTCATTAGCTTTAGTTTTGAAAATCTCTTTTAAGTGTTGCATCTGGCCATGAGCCCGATATTCTACTCAGTCTATCCCTCAACTCTTATTAACATTATTCCTTGTATCTGAATCATCAAGTTTGCAGATGGCACAACAGTGATGGGTCGCACTGCAGAGAAGAGGTAGAAAATCTTGTGATATGGTGTGAGAATCATACTGACAACAACCACAACAGCAGTGCGAGTATAAGACAGCTTTAATAAACTAATATGTACACTAAGAGGTTTTGTCTCTTTGCAAGACAAACCTGAAAGGCTACACTGTAGCTCTGGACTGCTTTATATACAAGGTCACCGGGATGACCCCTGGACACAGTACTCCAGGTGTGGTCTCACCAGTACCTTATACAGTTGCAACATTACCTCCCTACTCCTGAATTCAATTCCTCTCATGATGAAGGCCAACATTCCATTTGTCTTCTTAATAACCTGCTCCACTTGCAACCTAACTTTTTGCGATTCATGCACAAGCACTCCCAAGTCCCTCTGCACAACAGCATGCTGTAGTTTTTCACCCTTTAAATAATATTCAGCTCTTTTTTTTTTCTTGCCAAAGTGGATAACCTCACACTTACTAACATTGTACTCTATCTGCCAGACCTTTGCCCACTTATCCAGCTTAACTTGACTACACCACATTTTGTCCCCTTCTCCAAGTCATCAATGTAAATGATGAACAGTTGTGGGCCTAACACTGACCCCTGTGGCACCCCACTTACTCTGCCAACCTGAAAAATTCCCATTTATCACGACTCTCTGCCTCCTGTCAGACAACCAATTTTTAATCCAGGCCAATATACTTCTCCGGACTACACTTTCCTGTAATTTACTGATAAGTCTCTTGTGCGGCACCTTATCAAAAGCTTTCTGGAAATCCAAATATACAACATCAACCTGTTCCCCTCTATCCACCGCACCCATTATATCCTCAAAGAATCCTAACAAGTTTGTCAAACAAGATCTTCCCTTTCTAAAACCATGCTGCGTCTGCCTGATTGAACCCTTACGTTCCAAAAGTTTCACTATTTCATCTTTAATGACGGCTTCAAGCATTTTTCCAACTACAGATCTCAAGCTAATTGGCCGATAATTTCCAGTCTTCTGCCTACATCCCTTCTTAAAAAGTGGTGTGACATTCCAATCTGCCGGGACCTGCCCAGAATCCAACGAATTTTGGTATATGATCACCAATGCATCAACTATAACTTCTGCCCTTTCCTTCAGAACCCTTGGATGCATATCATCAGGACCAGGTGATTTGTCTGGCTTTAGTCCCATTAGTTTCTCCATCACTACTTCCTTTGTAACAACTATTTTATCAAGGCCCTCCCCAACATTCGCATCCTTAACTCCACACTTGGGCATGCTGGACGTGTCTTCCACCGTGAAGACTGACACAAAATATTTGTTTAATGCCTCGTCCATTTCCTCATTTTTTGCTACCAGTTTTCCTTTCTCATCCTCCAAGGGTCCTATGTTAAGACTGGCCACCCTCATCCGTTTTATATATTTATAAAATTTTTTGCTTTCTGTTTTTATATTTTGTGCCAATTTACTTTCATAATCCTTTTTCCCATTTCTTATTACTCGCTTTGTAACCCCTTGTTGTCTCTTAAAGTTTTCCCAATCTTCCAGTTTCCCACTGCTCTTTGCAGCTTTGTAAACCTGCGCCTTCAATTTTATACTCTCTTTTATTTCCTTTGTTAACCACAGTTGATTTTTTCCTCTCTTGCTGCCCTTTTTCCTGACCGGAATATATTTTTGTTGAGCATTACAAAATATTTCTTTGAAAATCTTCCACTGTTCCTCAACTGTTTCATCAATTAGCCTGTGCTCCCAGTCCACTCTGCCCAATTCCTCCCTCATCCTATGGTAGTCACCCCTGTTTAAGCAGGGGTGTGTGTATGTATATATATGACAATATATATTTATATGCTGTATACATATATATCTCATGTGGATTTTGGAATAATGTGTTTAGGGTGACTAAGCAGCACAGTAGCATGAGCAGAATCCCTGTATCATTGGTTAAACGACAACAATAAACAATGGCAGGTTTTCATTCTCCACCTACCATGAAAATAATATTTTGTACTTATCTTGATTCAGAACCATTTTGGCTATTTCACCATCAGTCATTTTCAACAATATATTTGTACCGCAGAGCAGAGAATAAGCAAAGAACACAGTGAATACTTAGCATCAGAGCTCTACATGGGCAAGTGAGGTCAGATGTGGAATTTATCAATTGTGGTCTCACGTTAGCACATTTTGGATTTTGGAGCATTTTGGATTTCAGATCTTTCGATAAGGCGTACTTGACGTGTGTGTGTGTGTGTGTGTGTGTGTGTGTGTGTGTGTGTGTGTGTGTGTGTGTGTGTGTGTGTCTGTGTGTGTGTGTGTGTGTGTGTGTGTGTGTGTGTGTGTGTGTGCGCGAGCGCATATATAAAAATGCATATTTATGCCTTGTCTGTAAGGGTGTAATATCTCCTTAAGTGTTTGCAATTCTTGCACTGAGGATCAGAGAATGACGTTTTGTCAGGTTGTACTTGTACAATTGGATAATAAACTTGAACTTGATCTTTACTCCCATAAACCAATCAGCCCAAATTTGAACATATCATTGATATATTGGTTTAATTATCCACCATCAGACCAGGCTCGATCTGAAAAGGCACCAATTATGCCTGTTGTCTTTATCTAAAATTGTTCATTTACTTCTGGAATACAAAGACAATCCATCTCTGCTCCTTACAATCAATCATCTTCTTTAACGCATTAGTTTCTCTTTGAACTTTACGGGTAAATTCAATGAGATCATGGGTTTATTTGTCCAATGAGATATAATTTCATTGGCTCATCATTTATTTTGTTCCTTTGTTCAGCAAAAGAAAGTCCCCAAGGAAGTCCCACTCCTGATTCCTAAGCTCTATCATCCATCCCTTTCATTTCCCTTCCCTCTTTCTGCTCTCTCAACCTAACTTCAATGAAGAACCTATCTCCCAAGTACCTTTCCTGCATGCTCACCTTTATTTGGGGAAAGCATAATCAGTTTTTCTCATCAAATAAAGTAATTATCCTTTAAATCTGTCACCAATCATTTTCCCTCCAATGAAATTGTAATTTCTTACAAATTATGACCAGTATTTCCTTGTCTAATGCTGCTCTGCTGATAAAGTTCTGAGCATTCAAATATCTCCCAAATCTTTGTCACATCAATAAAAGTGAATTTTATTAATCATCAGGAATGAAATTTCTTAATATTTCTGGGTAATATTTCTCATTGAAAATCACTTTGATCATTCTATGAACTGAGAGAATATTGAAACAAAAGATTCCAAAGCTAAAAAAAAAATACTTCCCAGCCCTCGAGCTTTGGGTAATGAAAAAGATCAGAAGCAAAATCTAGCTTTCTGATGTGGATTGTTTTGCAGGTCAAATAAAATTCTTTGAGGTTAGGAAACCAGTAGAGTGTCTTGTTTAATCCTTGACTTTGATCAGATCTTTGACAAGAGAGAGGGCACCCTTCACAAGATTGGCAATGCTTTCTTTTTTCCAGCAGTAAACCACCAAACCTTATATTTGTTGGTTAGCATCACGGCCTTGTTATTTCAACCAAATTCATTTAATTTTCATTTAACATTTGCTTTTATTTCTAGTCTACCATCCTTCTCATCCTGGTTCTTAGATTCAAAATGTAATAATTATTTTATGATCCTAGCCATTCTACAAATCCATGATGACTGACTTACCAAGGCCAACACTACCCATTTGCTCTTCCTTTAGGCTTCCCTGCCAAGTTTTTAAACTTTTATGTTTTTTTTAAATTTAAACTTACAACATGGTAACAGGTCATTTCAGCCCATGAGTCTTTGTATCCAATTTTTACACCCAATTAACCTATACCCCTGCTACGTTTCAAATAGTGGGAAGAAACCAGAGCCTACGCCAAAAGCCCACACAGACATGGGGAGAATGTAAAAGCTCCTTGCAAGCAGTGAGGTATTCGAAACTCAGTCCCAGTCACTAGTGCAGTCACAGCATTGCGCTAACCACTACACCAACCATGTCACCCATTCTTTTATTCTCTCTAAACTAAAACATATTTCATGGCCTCCTTCTCATGCATTGTAGATGAGGAAATATCTATCCACAGATCTGCTGCTCAATATTCAGAGGTAGGGCATCTTCATTGCATAACCCTTACATCAGTCATGTCTCAACCTTAAAGTTGGAATCCAGAGGTGTAGGACAGTGCTAAGGCTGGTGCAAGTCATGATTCTAGCACGAGTGAAGAATCACCATGATTTAACCACATAATTTTTGGGAGAGAAAACAAATAATCAAATATTTGTTGTATGAGTTAAATGAACCATGTGCATATTTGACTCTTCTTCTGAGTTTCAGCTCCACGCAAGTCAATGGGGATCACAATGGGTGGAACAGTGGTATAGCTCATAGATCTGCTATCTCGTAGCTCCAGTGGTCTAGTTTCCATCCTCGCCTTCAGGGCTGCCTATGGAGTATGTATATTTTTCTTTGCGTGCTCGGGCTTCCCCTCACATCCCAAAGATGTTCATGTTTATGATTTAATTGGTCATTATGATTTATCCCCATGTGTAGTTGAATGATAGAATATGAGGTAGTTGAGAAAAATGTGGAAATAAAATTGGAATGAATGTGCAAACAAAACCAAACATCATCTCCCATATGCTCATTATATCAATTTTCAAAGTGAACTTTCCTAATGATCAGAAGTATACTGTGTAATATTTTCTCATTTACAATTGCATACTAGAGATCATTCTTTCTTTTTCAAATATTTTTATTGTTTTGGACAAGCAAAATATTACAGGTTACATATTGTCTACATATTACTCTTTGCAGACGATGCCACTTTAGTTGCCCGTTCAGAGCAAGCTCTTCAGCGCTTGACGTCCTGTTTTGCGGAAACTGCCAAAATGTTTGGCCTGGAAGTCAGCCTGAAGAAAACTGAGGCCCTCCATCAGCCAGCTCCCCACCATGACTACCAGCCCCCCCACATCTCCATCGGGCACACAAAACTCAAAACGGTCAACCAGTTTACCTATCTCGGCTGCACCATTTCATCGGATGCAAGGATCAACAACGAGATAGACAACAGACTTGCCAAGGCAAATAGCGCCTTTGAAAGACTACACATAAGAGTCTGGAAAAACAACCAACTGAAAAACCTCACAAAGATTAGCGTATACAGAGCTGTTGTCATACCCACACTCCTGTTCGGCTCCGAATCATGGGTCCTCTACTGGCATCACCTATGGCTCCTAGAACGCTTCCACCAGCATTGTCTCCGCTCCATCCTCAACATTAATTGGAGCGACTTCATCACTAACATCGAAGTACTCGAGATGGCAGAGGCCGACAGCATCGAATCCACGCTGCTGAAGATCCAACTACGCTGGGTAGGTCACGTCTCCAGAATGGAGGACCATCGCCTTCCCAAGATCGTGTTATATGGTGAGCTCTCCACTGGCCACCGAGACAGAGATGCACCAAAGAAGAGGTACAAGGACTGCCTAAAGAAATCTCTTGGTGCCTGCCACATTGACCACCGCCAGTGGGCTGATATCACCTCCAACCGTGCAGCTTGGCGCCTCACAGTTCGGCGGGCATCAACCTTCTTTGAAGAAGACCACAGAGCCCACCTCACTGTCAAAAGACAAAGGAGGAAAAACCCAACACCCAACCCCAACCAACCAATTTTCCCTTGCAACCGCTGCAACCGTGTCTGCCTGTCCCACATCGGACTTGTCAGCCACAAACGAGCCTGCAGCTGACGTGGACATTACCCCTCCATTAATCTTCATCCACGAAGCCAAGCCAAAGAAAGAAAGAAAGAACATATTAGTTACACAACATTTATTTAACTCAATACAGAATATGAATCATAAATGCTTTATACATTGTCTTGTACACAATGCTCGAATAAAGTAGAAATTTCCTGAGAAAACCTTCACCTCACTCTAATATTATGGAATAGTCATTGTTGGTTATCTAATTGAAATAATCTCTTCTACTTATAATGGAAATTTTTAAAAAAAATTGAAGAAAACAATCATTCTAATCCTACCCCTTCCACTAATCACAGTCACCAGCAAATAATATGTAAAGAATTGAGTCTTGGCTACTAGACACCGCCCAGTGAACCCCTAGAGCTCCTCCACCTATGTAATCAAATTGTGATAATAGTCCAGGAATGGGCCCTATCTCTTGTCAAATTCAATCTAGATCTCTTTAATGTCATATCTAATTTCCCTCAAACTCAAGCAAGACATAATGTCATGTACCCATATGGTGCCTTTCCATTTCATCAAAATGGCTCATCTGGCTATCAATGAAGAAAACCTTCTATTCTCTTTTTTGAATTAAGTTCAAATAAATTATATAGATCATTCTTTGAAACAAGAGAATATTGAAATAAATGGTTCAATACTAAAAAAAAATCCTTCCTTCAGTCCTCTACGTTTGGGTTATAAATAAAGATTGGAAGCACAAAACAGTTTTCTATATATTGGGTGGTTGAAGACCGGAAGAAAAAATGGATGTTTGACAGTTAATATGGATCTTTTGAACAAAAGGGCCTAGTTTCATGCTCCGTGACTATGCAACTTTTTGACTATTGGCTAGAAACTTCACTAGCCCAAGTACTTAAATACCATGGCTGCGTTAAATGTCAGAGGCTGGGAACCCTGCAAGAAAGTGACTGGCCTCTTGACACTTGGACCATTTCTATTACTAACAAGGCATGAATCAAGAGAGTAATAGATTGCTCTCTCCATTTGTTTGAATGAAGACAGTTTTAACATACCCAAGAATCTCACAAACATCCAAGCTAAACAGTCTGCTTGTTAGGCAT
Source organism: Narcine bancroftii (assembly GCF_036971445.1). Lineage (NCBI taxonomy): Eukaryota > Metazoa > Chordata > Chondrichthyes > Torpediniformes > Narcinidae > Narcine > Narcine bancroftii. The sequence goes on from NC_091475.1 coordinate 142,339,302, forward strand.
CCATCAACACACCCAAACATCATTACTTCCATATATTTGCAATGAATACCATCCCACAGCAACTAGCAAACTCACAACCTCTACCATTTAAAATGACTAGGAAAATCAGAAAAAAGCTATAATTGTTTTTACATTGTAATCTAACTAGCTTGACTTGGAAATGTATCACTGTTGCTTGTTCTAAGCACTGGGACTCTCTGGCTGAATGGTGTAGTAACAACAACCTCTTACCTAATGTCACCAAGACCAAGGATTTTGTAGATTTTGTAAAAGGAAAAGTAGAGGAGTATGATCCAGTGATCATTGGGAGATCAGAGGTGGAGAGGGTGGGTAAATTTAAATTCTTGGGAGTTACTATCTAGGGGGATCATTCTTGGAGCCATCATATCAATATCCCACTCAGTATCTTGGAATGCATCACTAATGGTCATCTCCCTTGCACCCTCATTGTTTCCCAACCCCACACTGCTCAGTTCTATGTACCTTCTACGCAAGATCCACAAAACCAATTGTCTCAGCAAATCAATTGTTTCCACTTACTCCTGCCACATCATATTGGTCTCTGCTTACCTTGGCTCCATTTTGCCACTCCCACCCCTCGGTCCAGCCCCTCCCCACCTCTTCTCTTCTATGGCTTGGTGTCGCAAAAATCAGTTCCCTGAACTCAACCGCTTAATCTTTACCATGGACTTATAATCATTATACAACATAACCTCCCCTCCACTGAAGACCTCAAAGCCCTTTGTTTCTTTCTTGAATTTAGACCCAGCCAGTACCCCTCCACCACCACCCTCCTCTGGCTAGCATAACGTGCTCATCCTCAATGACTCATCCCATTTTCTCAAAGTCAAAGGGGCAGCTACGTGTACCCACATAGGTCTCAGCTATGCCTGTTTTTTTGTTGGCTATGTGGAACAATCAATGCTGCAAGCTAATGCAAGCATGGCTTCTCAACTCTTCCTCTGTGATATCGAGGACTACTTTGTTGCTGTCTCATGTATCAATGATGAGCTCATCAACTTTATCCATTTTGCTCCCAACTTCCACCCTGACCTCAATTTCACTTGGTCCATCTCTAGCAATCTAGGAGATTACTTTGTTGAGCATTTAAGCTCTGTCCACTGCAATAGTGGGGATCTCCCAGTAGTCACCCATTTCAATTCCCTGCCCCATTCCTTACCCATATGTTTGCACATAGTCTTACGCACTGCCTAACTGAGACCACTCACAAATTAGAAAAAAATCTTTTGCCCCTTCTGGGGACCTGCTAACTGTACAGCATTATCATTGATCTCCAGTTTCTTTTAACCACCTCACCCATCTTTCTCTATATCTCCTTTCCTCTGGGTTTGTCTCTCTCACTCTCACTCTCCCCTTTCCCCCAGCTCCACTTCCACAGCCAAAAAAATAAACCACATCCCCCTATAAATTCTCACCTTTCCTCATCCTGTGTCCCATCCCTATCCAATTAACACCTTTTGTCTTTGGTCTGTACACGTCCTGCCTATTCTTCCCTTCTCCTTAGCCTTTTAATTCAGGAACCTGTCTGCTTTTTATTCATACACTGAAGAAAGGCTCACACCCAAAATGTTGGTTATATATCTTTATATATGCTGAGAGAACTGCTGAGTTTCTCTAGCATTTCTGTGTTTTTAACTGCAATCACAGCATCTGCAGACTTTCGTGTTTCACTGCATCATACTAATGCCATCATGAAGAAAGCACATCACCACCTCTAATTCCTTAGGAGCGTGGGGAGTCTTGGTATGTCATCGGAAACCTTGGCAAACTCTGACATTTGTATAGTGCTAAGTGTGCTGACCAGCTGCATCACGGCCTGGGGCGGGTGCACCAATACCTCTGAATGGAAAGCCCTGCAAAAGGTAAAGGCCACAGTCCAGTATATCACAAGTAAAACTCTCCACATGATTGAGAAAATCTACATGGAACATTGCCATTGGAGTGCCGCAGCAATCATTAAGGATCCATACCCAGGTTATGCTCTGTTCTCGCTGTTACCATCAGGAAGGAGATGTCAGTGTTACAGGACTCAGGAATAGTTCAGGAATAGTTCAGGAATAGTTGCTATCTCTCAGTCAACAGACTCCAAAACAATCTTTTGTGGAGACCCACTTACCAGCAAGTGAACTGGCTCCCAAAATAGTGGATGAACTGCTACTAGCACAGGAAAACACCCATGTCACTTCCAACCCAAGTGATGGGAACAGAAATGTATAAAAGTGCAGGTTAAAAGCCTGAATAAATCAGCTTCCAACTCAGTTCTACAATGTGTACATCGCTTCCTTTCATAGCTCACTGAGTAGTACTTCAATACACTTGGCCCATTATTCTTACTTGTATTGGCACAGCCAGTTAATTTACATTTTCTTCTTTGTTTACATTTCTTTCTTCTTGAAAACAGTTTACAGTTATCAATAATTTGAAATTCTGCCTGATCCACAGGAAAAGGAATCTCAGGGCTCTACTTGAAGTAAGATATGTAACCTCACAAGAAATTTGAACTTTAAACAACATTATCCCAGCACATTCATCAGGTAGACTGCAGTATTACAAGAATTTCAGAATTCAGAATCAGAATTTATTGTCATGAACATGTCACAAAATTTGTTGTTTTGTGGCAACATCACAGTGAAAATATGGCAATAAATTACATTTTTTTTTAAAATCAATGCATTTATGCATAAAGAGAAAAGTGAGGAAGTGTCTTTGGTTCAGTGTCCATTCAGAAATCTGATGGCAGAGGGGAAGAAGTAGACCTTCAGATTTCAGGTTTATTGTCAGAGTTTTTCTTTGGCTTGGCTTCGCGGACAAAGATTTATGGAGGGGGTAAAAAGTCCACGTCAGCTGCAGGCTCGTTTGTGGCTGACAAGTCCGATGCGGGACAGGCAGACACGATTGCAGCGGTTGCAGGGGAAAATTGGTTGGTTGGGGTTGGGTGTTGGGTTTTTCCTCCTTTGCCTTTTGTCAGTGAGGTGGGCTCTGCAGTCTTCTTCAAAGGAGGTTGCTGCCCGCCAAACTGTGAGGCGCCAAGATGCACGGTTTGAGGCGTTATCAGCCCACTGGCGGTGGTCAATGTGGCAGGCACCAAGAGATTTCTTTAGGCAGTCCTTGTACCTTTTCTTTGGTGCACCTCTGTCACGGTGGCCAGTGGAGAGCTCGCCATATAACACGATCTTGGGAAGGCGATGGTCCTCCATTCTGGAGACGTGACCCATCCAGCGCAGCTGGATCTTCAGCAGCGTGGACTCGATGCTGTCGACCTCTGCCATCTCGAGTACTTCGACGTTAGGGATGTAAGCGCTCCAATGGATGTTGAGGATGGAGCGGAGACATTCCACATAAAACCCTGAGATTCCTTTTCCCTGCAGGCATGGCAGAATTACCACTTATTGGTTGTGCAAAAAAAAAACTGCACAGCGTATATATATATAAACAAATAAAGAACTGTAAACTGGTAGCAAATGTAAACAGAATGACAGTCCAAAACAGAGAGAATTTTAAAAAAGTAATTAAATGAGTCTCTGATTAAGTTTGTTGTTGATGGTGGAGGGGTAGCAGCTGTTCTTGAACCTGGTGATGAGAGTCTTGAGGCACCTACACCTCTTTCCTGATGGCAGCAGTGAGAACAGAGCATGTGCTGGGTGATGTGGATCTTTGATAATTGCTGCTGCTGTCCAATGGCAGCATTCCCTGTAAATTTTCTCGATAGTGGGGAGAGTGTTGCCTGTGATGTCCTGGGCTTTTCGCTCAGGTGTATTGGTGTTCCCATATCAGACCACAATGCAGCCACTCAGCACATTTTCCACCACACATCTGTACTGGTACCGCTGGTGTTGGTCTTCAGGCTCCTTCCTGACAGTAGCCGTGAGAAGAGGGCATGGCATGGGTTGTGAGCAAAGAGCCTGATTTCTTAAGACACCACCTCTTGTAGATGTGGTGAAGGAGTGAAAACTGATGCCTATGATTGTACTGGCTGAGTTTCAACTCTCTGGAATTTTTCATTTCCTGTGCATTGGCACTTCCATACAAGACAGGAATGCATCCAGTCAAAATGCTCTCCTGGTACATCTGTAGAAATTCGCAAGTGACAAACCAAATCTCCTTAAACTCTTCATATACTATGATTGCATCAACATGGAGACCACAGAGCAGATCTTCAGATTTGTTGACGCCCAGGAAATTCTTAATGGTTTCCACTGCTGACCCCTCGATGAGGAATGGTTCTGATTTTCCCCTCCTGATCCACAATCAGCTTCTTGATTTTGCCAATGTTCAGTGCAAGGTTGTTGTTGTGACACTATTCAACCAGCTGCGCTTCTTTGTTGCTGTCTGTGATTCTGCGCCAATGATCGTAGTGTAATCACCAAATTTGTAAATGAATTTGAATTGTGTCTAGCCACACCATCATGGGTGTAGAGCAATGAGTCAGTGGGTTAAGCATGCATCTTTGAGGTGCACTTGTGTTGACCTTCAATAAAGAGGAGATATGAGGAAGTCAATGATCCAGTTGCAGAGGCCAAGGTTTTGGAGCTTTTTGACCAGCACTGAGGGAATAATGGTTTTAAAGGCCGGATGTACATGCTTCTGTTGTCTAGTAATCCAGAGCTGAGTGGAAAGCCAGTGATATTTCATCTGCTGTGGAACATTGTGTTGGTAGGCGAATTGCAGTCCAGATTTTTACTTTGGTACGAGTTAGTTCGGGGCATGACAACCTCTCAAAGCATTTCATTATAGAAGATGTGAGTACCATTAGCCAATAGCAATTGAGGCAGCTCACTCCGCTCTTCATGGGCGCTGGTATAATTGAAGCAAGTGGCAACCTCCAATTGCAGTAATGAGAGATTGAACATTCTAGCTAGTTGATAGACACAGATTTTCCCTCATCAGGATCGTCTCTCAATTACGGATAGGCAATTGATTCAGGCCTTGTCAGCAATACACACATCCCAGTAAAGAATACAACAAAACTGAATATCCGAAGCAGATATCTGCTCTGCATAATATTTGGGAGAAACAATTTTTCCCCTTTATTTGCCCCTGTGCTCCAAAGTTTTAAATTTGTAATCAAACTATCCACATGTGATTAAAGTACACATTCCAAAGTTTATTAAAGGGTATTTGTCTACATTGTGGTTTGACTGTAGAAATTTTATAGGCTAGCTACATATATCAATTATGAGAAAACCAGCATAGATTTTCTTCAGTAACAGAAATAAAGTCACAGGGTTCTAGAGAACAGGCTGGGAGGGAAATATACAAGTTTTAGGCTTGCAAACCTTCCAGACAGGAAATTAGAATCAATGATCATTTCTGCCCAGTGGTAAAACATAGGATTCTGTTGACACCATGGTTAAGTGATAAAACACACAAATGCTGGAGAAACTCAGCAGGTCAAACGGTGTCTTTATGGAGCAAAGGTAAAGAAACATCACCAATGTTTCAGGCTTAAGCCGTTCATCAGGATGTGGGGGAACTTGAGAGATGTTCGAACCAAACATATAATGTAACATTTAATTGGAGTTAGTAAAGTATCTTCTCCAAGAGTTTCAAACAGAGCAGCTAAAGGATTTAGCTCTAATTTTAAACTGACAATCACCGATAATGTTTGAAAAACTTCAAAGAGAAATAAATTTTGAAGTGATTGGGGAGAGGACAAAGGGCTAAGAGGACAAGGAAAGGAAGGAGCTTTGTGCTGCAAGAAAGGGGACCAAAGGACAGAGAAATATATTTTTTTTTAAATTGGGTAGGGGGATGGGGTTAATTTTGGGGAGAAATTGATATTTCTTCCATCCAGTTGTGCTGGAGATAGAAAAATTGAGAAATAGAAACAGCATCCTTACAGGAGAAAGGATGAGAAGATATGTAGTTGAGGTAATTGAAGGAATTAGTGGGTTCATAAAAGATGCCTTACATAAGAGAGAATTAGCATCTGGTGATTTTCTTGATTACCTTCAACTGCGAGTGTCATCATCGTGCATTACAGCCAACAGTCTGTACTTGCTCATGTTCCTGCTTGTTGTCAAAGCTCAACTTCAATTCCTTTCCCATAGCGTAATGGGCACCTTTAGTCAAACTGGAAAACCCAAAGATCAAGCCAACTGTAGCCTTTAAAATAGCGATATCTTAAGTTTTATCTTTTTTCGCAAATATATCATTGTAACTTCACAGACTTTAATACATTTTAAAACATACTGCTGATAGATCTGGCAACATCTCTCAGAAATTTCTCCCTATCTTCAAAATGTCACAATTTATCACATTGTTATGAGCCCAGAGGACTCTAAAACCAAGCAGCAATAGAAATTCACCAAAGCAATGGTTATTTCAACAAAAGTTGCTTTTAATTTTCTTTAAACATAATAACAGGATCAAACTTTAACTTATTACTATTAATTTAAACTAACTTAACCCCCTTCTAATTCTAAGTGCAAGTGTATGTAATGTGTATGTGTTCAGAAAAGTTATTTGTTTCATAGTCCAATCATTCACTTCTCCCTTCTCCAAGTTCACCAGTATCGGCCAATTCTTATGCTGTGCACAGAATTTAACATTTATAAATTTTCATCAGGCTCTGGTACTTAAAGGTAAATAGTTACCTCTCAGGAAGGTTCTTATTGGTTTCAGAGAGATATTTATTGCTCGTTGGACACACAGAAACTGATTCCCTCCAATCAGCAAATTCAGTGTCTTGCTGAAGAAACGTGCCCCATCGTGGATTTTCCAAATTATAACCTCTTCTTCCAGGTCCCCACAGAGTTCCTCTTGTTTCCCTTATGTCAGGAGAAACACTCTAGCCAGCCATTTTCTCTTGTAAGGGTTTTGAACAGGCTGAACTCAGAACCCTTCTTCAAAATGGGGTTTTTTTCAACAAGCCTGCCAGCTTGCCATTTTGGAGCCTCAATTGCTACTGTAGAACTGACTTTTCCCTCTCTCACTCTCTTTCTCTGAGAGAAGGATCCTGTTAATATTGTTCTTCTCTCTGCATGTAAAAAAAAACTCTCCCAATGCTCCAAAACCAATCTTGAAAGATCTTATCAGAACTTGAGCCTGGACTCTGTTCCAATGGCACCTCCTTTTGAAGATCTTTCCAAAGCAGTTCCATTGTCTCTGCTGAACGTCTAGCATCAGCAAAGCTCTTGCATTTTAAATGAGATGTCTTTTGTGAAGTGTTACTCTGTTTGTGAAGTGTCCAACAATAAGCACCCACAATCTATCTCTTTTAAAGACATATTTATCTATAACAATACTAATATAACCGGTAATAACACAAACATTTGGTGTAGCTGCTAGGGCCAGTGTAGAATCAAGTTAATAAGTTTTCAAAACATACTGTTTCAAATTTCAGAAATGTTGCTGATAAATATTTTCCACATTAGATCTATTTTCATTAACTATGTTGATTTATTTTTCCATGATACTGGACCATAAGATAGAAAAGCTGGGTTTAGTCTCTCATACTTGCCCCAACATTCAATGAGATCATGACTTATCTTTTATCTTTTCACTGTTTCTCTGCATCAATCTCAAATCCATTGATCCCCTTAGCATTGAAAACTCTTTTAATCACTGGATGCAAGAGACTCAAAAGGCTATTTCATGCCAGGACTCAGCCTGGAGGCTGGCTACAAGCATGGAGGGAAGACTTAAAACTTACTCTTTGTAGAGCAGCCCTAAAAGGCTGCTCTAGCTTTACATTCATTTTGAGTGGCACCTCTTAGCGACCTCCGGATCCGATGGAGGTAGGTCGACTGGTGCGATTCTGCCACCTGTCATTCATAAATACATGGCAGAGCAATGGCTGTCTTCCCTTCCCATAATCCCCCAAGCAGCTGGATTCGCTCTGTGTTTCCCAGAGTTCGTACTGAATGGACAATTATTGTTAGGAAAGACAACCATTGCCCTCCTGCATTTTGAGCCACAGAGAATGGCCCTGATGGCCGAAGCGGCCTGGTGATGCTGTCAGCCCACACCGGCCACCCCCTGATAGCTCCTGCTGACCCTTGATGCCCTGACAGCTCCTTCCGGCCCCTGCTGCACTGACAGCTCCCACCAATCGTTTCTGCTCTGATGGCTCCTGCCAGCTCCTGCTGCCTGACAGCTCCCGCCCACCCTCCATGCCTTGAGGGAGTTATGGAGGGAGAGGGATGAGTGGGGAGATGGGTCATGGGCTAACGGCATCATCAGCCTGACTCTAACCAGCCTCTTGCAACAGCATTGCATTCAAGCCAGATGGTGGAGCACTGTGCTCCGCCGATTATCCTTCCCTGAGAAGGGTTGGATTCGGCACCTCAGAGCAGGCCACGACGCATTCAGAAAGGTAAGTTTCTAGGTATAAGGGTGGAGAACCTCCACCTTTTCAGTCAAGCATTTTCCTTGCTTGAAAGGGCCTAAAGACTAAGGTTCCACAGCTTTCGTAGAAAGAGGATTCACCCTCTTGGCAAGGACATTTCTTCTCATCTCTGACCTGAATTGCCAATCACTTGTTCTGTAAATAAGAGAATAATCATGAAATAACTACAGTGATATACGATTTCTTAAGTCTGTTCAGGGAACCGCACCTTTCCAACAATGATCAATTTCAGGTTCGTTACATGTTTTTGGAAATAAGAATTACCAGAGGGCTTTTCTTGAAGCAACCCACATTTATAATTTGTGGAATTAAAGTAAAGTAACTTAACGAAGAAATTTGATTCAACCTTATGTAAAATATTTACGAAAGAGCTACCTTATTTAATATCTTCAACATGACATATCAAGTAATGAGACACAATATTTAATTTCCTCTTGATAATGTCAATCTGCCAAATCTAACTTTAAGAATAGATGCCAGCTATTGAATACACACACAATATAAAGCATGAAGTGTAATGTTGTACAACCTTCAATGAACTTTGAAATAGCAGCTAACAAATACTTCAAGAAATCTAATCAGTTTGGAAATATTTTGTTTCACTCCTTCTGTCTGCTGCTACTCCCATGATATTTTGTATTGTTTGCCTTTTGTGCATCATGGACAATTTTCCATTTGATGCTTGTAGTTTCTGGCAGCCATCCTGTGTTGGCTTACAGTTTTCCCCACTTTGATGACATGTTTCACAAAAAGTTTGAAGGTTCACCCATTTAGAGCAGCCTCAAAACTGAAGGGTTTAACAAACATGATGTTAAAGGGTCTGCACTGAGAAAAAGGCTTCAAGAACCTGCTCTTATCTCTATGTTTAATCAATGGACTAAGCAGCAGCCAAACAGGACTCATAATCTATCATGAACAAATAACATCTCTTCACTTGTCAGGAAGGCACAACAGCGACTACACTTCCCGAGAAAACTGAAGCGGGCAAGGCTACTGGTCGCCATCATGTCAACCTTCAACAGGAGCACTATCGAGAGAGTCCTGGCTGGCTGTTCAGTTGCTGTAGAGAATTAGATCAGAGGACCATAAGACTGGCAGATGAGATCACTGGGGTTTACTCACCACCACCATCCTCTCCCCCTTTGACCTGACCTACTGTGATCATTGTCTGAAGAGGGTGCACAAAATCATTGATAACCCCTACCACCCCACACCCCACCCATCTTTCAGTTACTCCCATTGGGAAAAAGATACAGGTAAATCAGAGCCAGTACCACCAGGCTAAAAAACAGCCTCTTCCCACGGGCAGTGAGAATGCTGAATGACTAAAGGAACTGCTCACACTAACCACCCAAGTCTCTATTATTTATTAAACAACATTTATTAATTTATATATAGATAGATGTTCAGCATATGTCTGCATGTGTGTTATTCTGGTCATGTCATCATGTTTTGTACTGAGAACTGAAAAATGCTGTTTTGTTGGGTTGTACTTGTGCAATCAGATATTAAATAATCTTGAACATGAATTCCTTTATCTAAGCTGGCAAGTAGTTCTAACGTTATTCACTATTTTCCAAAATGAGAATAAAGTTAATTTCGTAAATAAAAATGACAATTTTTTGGATGTCATTTTGCAAAGGTAGAGACATTTCGATGATGGGTTTTCAAAATGAAACATTAACATTTTTTCTCTTGAGTTTGACCTGAGTAAAAAAACATAAAACATAGAAGATAGGAGCAGGAGTAGGTCATTCGACCCTTCGAGCCTGCTCTGCCATTCAACGAGATCAAGGCTGATCTTAAAGTTCAGTACCCCATCCCTGCCTTCTCTCCGTAACCTTTAATACCCTTATACTGAAGAAATATATATAATTCCCTCTTAACTATAGTTAATGAACCTGCCTCTACAACCCTCTGTGGCAATGAATTCCACAGATTCACCACCCTCTGGGTAAAGAAATTCCTCCTCATCTCGGTCTATTATCCTCAAACCATGGCCCCGGGTTCTGGATTTTCCCATCATTGGAAACATTCCATCTGCATCCATTCTGTCCAGTCCTGCCAGAATTTTATAGGTCTCTATGAGATCCCCTCTCAATCTTCTAAATTCCAGCAAGTTTTTATTTCAGATGTGCAGCAGTTGTGTTTTATTTATTTCAGAGATGGTCAATCTGATCAGTAGATATTAATTGATAAGGGTTTGCTTCTAAATGACAATGTGAATTAATTTAACATATTTACAAATTGAAATGTAAAGGAATTTGATTACTTTAAAGGAGTATAATTAGCTTCTTTATCTAAATATATTGTTATTCAGTGGACGCACACAGAATTATTTAAAAGGGTGACCCTGAAGAGGTCCTGGCAGAGAGACAAATCAGGAGGCACATTTAGCACAGCAGTTAGTGCAATGCTATTACATCACCAATGACCTGGGTTCAAATCCATTGCTATTTTTAAAGAGTTTGTATGTTCTCCCCGTGACCTGAGTGGATTTACTTCAGATGCTCTGGTCTCCACTCACCCTCCAATGTATATGGGCTGGTAGGTTAATTGGATGTAATTTGACTGCATGGGTTTCATGGGCTAGAAAAACCTTTTCTTTTGAAATTCAAATGGAATTATTTTAGATAACATCTTTTCTACTTGTTCTGCCTCAGCAGCCCATTATCCTTCCTCCCAAAGAGTATCACCCTCCCTCCTTCCTCTCCATGACTATTTCTCTTCCCTTCTCCACAACCCCTCCCTACACCCCCTCCCCTCCCCACAACTTTTTCTCTCCACTCCCACCCACTCACACATCTCTTCTCCTGCCAACCCACCCACCCCTGCCACAGACCTCCTCTCCTTATCCACTCACCCCCATACCTCCTCCCCACCCCATACACTTACCTGCTCAATCCCCAGAATCATGAGTTGTTCACACAACTGATCAGTGAATCTGACACTGTCACAAGCCCTGATCTCCCAATATAAACACCAATTCCATCCAGGCTCCAATGATATTATATGATCATTTGACAATAAAGAAACAAATGAATTGCAGATCGTGAGTGAACAAAATAAAGCTGTATGGGCAGAGATGCTTAGTCATTCGACTGATTATTCCATCTATGGATACTGGCTGACCTATTGAACCCATCCCTCTTCTCTTTGTTCACTTGATCATTTGACTCTCAGATGCTGATCACCTGATCTGACAATCACCCCCTCCCTCCACTCTTGCCTAATCTCACAATCTGGCCCCTAACCACTCAATGCCTCCTCCTGGCAGGACTCTCTGGATTTCCCACATTCCACCAATCACAGATATATTCACAGATTCACAGATGTATCAGGACTCTCTAGATTTCCCACATTCCACCAATCACAGATGTATTCACAGATTCACAGATGTATCAGGACTCTCCGGATTTCCCACATTCCACCAATCACAGATATATTCACAGATTCACACATTCCACCAATCACAGATGTATTCACAGATTCACAGATGTATCAGGACTCTCCGGATTTCCCACATTCCACCAATCACAGATATATTCACAGATTCACACATTCCACCAATCACAGATGTATTCACAGATTCACAGATGTATCAGGACTCTCCGGATTTCCCACATTCCACCAATCACAGATGTATTCACAGATTCACAGATGTATCAGGACTCTCCGGATTTCCCATATTCCACCAATCACGGATGTATTCACAGATTCACAGATGTATCAGGACTCTCCGGATTTCCCATATTCCACCAATCACAGATGTATTCACAGATTCACAGATGTATCAGGACTCTCCAGATTTCCCATCTTCCACTAATCATAGATGTATTCACAGATTCACAGATGTATCAGGACTCTCCGGATTTCCCATATTCCACCAATCACAGATGTATTCACAGATTCACAGATGTATCAGGACTCACCTGATTTTCCCACATTCCACCAGTCACAGATGTATTCACAGATTCACAGATGTATCAGGACTCTCCGGATTTCCCATATTCCACTAATCACAGATGTATTCACAGATTCACAGATGTATCAGGACTCTCCAGATTTCCCATCTTCCACCAATCACAGATGTATTCACAGATTCACAGATGTATCAGGACTCTCCGGATTTCCCATATTCCACCAATCACAGATGTATTCACAAATTCACAAATGTATCAGGACTCTCCGGATTTCCCATATTCCACCAATCACAGATGTATTCACAGATTCACAGATGTATCAGGACTCTCCGGATTTCCCATATTCATCCAATCACAGATGTATTCACAGATTCACAGATGTATCAGGACTCTCCGGATTTCCCACATTCCACCAATCACAGATGAAATCCTCCAACTAGTCATTGATGACTGAAGTAACAAGAACAGATTTTCTGCAACTAACCCTCATCTCATCACCCTTCCCCCAATCCCTCTCACGTGCTCCTGCAGAGCCACAACCCTAGACTCGCTTGAATTCTTTTGTTGAATCTCTACTAGCAGGAAAGGCATTTCCAGCAGTCAAATTAATTCCACAGCAATTGATGCCCAGACTTCAGGAACTATTGAATTTCTAAGTGGAAGACCCAAAACCAAACTATCATGTAACCAATTAATGTGCCCACAATACTGGCTATGAATTTGTCAGTTTAATGAAACATAATATACTACAATCTGTTTTGTGAATAGCAGGGAGTTTATACCATTGTTCAAATTTAAATGGGATGTACCGGTATATGTTTTCATTACAATATGAATTGGCATGATAAACTGTCAGTCAAATAGTTTAAAACTTGCTTCACCCTCATTGCTTGCCTCTTGTTTATTGGGATAAAATTACAGCACCATTTGACTTGGTTCCTTCAGGAGTATGTGAGCCAGTAACTCCTACAATCTGGGCACCTTCGCCTTGCAGTGGGTGCTAATGGCAGTACCTACTGAAATGAAGTCTGACCACACAACTGAGTATTTGAATATTTTGTGCTGCTTTTAGGGGATGACTCCCTTCCTGTCTGGGACGCACTGGTCTAAGGGAGTGATGTCAGCGCATTGCGGAGTTACTGCCTGCCCAGCAACGTGCAACCAGGAAGTGGAGACATCTCCCAGGCACATTGCCAAATGTGGGCTTCTCCTGAGAAGGAGGGGGGGACCCACACCATCTTGTACCAACTGACTGGGCTGGCAATTTAGCCTGTCTAACCACACAGTCACTCAGCATGCTACACCACCCCCTCCCCAAATCACTGCCACCCTTTGAGCAACTCACAGTACTCTCTTTTGGCAGAGGCTTCTGTGTCTGACCTGGGGAGCTGGGACAGGCTAGCCTGAGCCCAAATGCACTGCCTTGAGATGGTCAATGGTAACCCTGTCATGCTGTCTGCCAATATCCAGGGTGAAAATGACACCATCACGCTGTAACACCTTAAATGGGCCTTCATAGGGGCACTGTAGGGTTGTTCCTTGCTGTCCTCAGTTAACAAAAATTAAGTTGGTGGACTGTAGATCTGCAGGGACAGGGAAGGGTGGAGAGCCATTTTGGGAAGGTGGCAGAGGTTTCTGTTTAGCCGTTAGTTCCCTCAAATGCTGGAGGAGTCTAAGGCAATGGGTTGTGGGCTGTGAGGGTTGAAGTGAAAACATCCCCTGGGATGGTAAGTGGGGAGTCGTACAGCATCTCAGTGGACGGTACTGGCAGGTCTTCTTTTGGTGTTGTGTGAATTCTCAGCAGCACCTAAATTGGGCCTTGTACACGATCTTTTAGGGCTGCTTTCAGACGGCAGTGAAAATGTTTGATGAGCCTATTTGCCTGAAGACAGTAGGCCGTGGTGTGGTGTAACTGGCTGCCACAGAACTTGGCTGTTAGACCAGAGTGAGGAGGTGAACTGGGTCCCTCAGTCCAAGGTGATGTTGGTTGGAATGCCAACCACATCCACAAGACACTGAAATATCTGGGCTGAATTCTTTAGTCCAAAAGGGATCTAGAGGAACTGGAAAAGGCCAAGAGGTGAAATGATGGCTGTTTTTTGGATGTTAGGATGCACCAGAATCCCTTGACAAGTTCCACCTTCAAAAAAACCCGCAGCCATGGAGCCTCAAAGCAAAGTCCTCTACGTGTGGGATGGGGTATCTATCTGGGATTGTGACATCATTGAGTCATCTGTCATCACCACATGGATGCCAACTGCCAGAGTCCTTCTGGACCATGTGCAGCGGGGATCTCAAGGAGCTGTTTGAACAGTGGATAATATCCAACTCCTCCATGGCAGCAAACTCAGTCTTGGCTTGGAGAAGTTTAACCTATGGGCGGCACCATGCTTGTGCATACACTCATGGTCTGATAGTCTCAATGTGGTGCTCCACGCCATGTGCTGGTTTAGCGTCGTGGAAATTTGGTCCCAACCATTATTGATACTTGGCCAGTAAAAGTGCAAATTTTTGTTGCAGTCTAGAGCTAGAGCATGGAGTCCCAATGGCAAAAAGTATCATTGCCATAGCATGACATGGTAGCGTGAGATGGTAGTGTTGACCAAGTGGCATCTATTCATGTCTACCAGGAGCTCATGTGCCCAGGGAAGATTGGCTCTGAGTAGGGCTTGCCCAACTGATACATTCGAACACT